>NC_084605.1:2785286-2812786 GCF_033807715.1 Cololabis saira | reverse complement strand
CATATCGTGTTTGAAAATATATCGATATATATTAAAATCTTGATATATCGCCCAGCCCTAATCTACACCAATTAAATTGAATTAATAAAAACCAATTAAATGAGTTACATGTACTGCAAAACTGGAATGACTCAGATCCTCCATGTTTGTTACACAAACACGTATCAACGGGAATTTATCCTTCTTTCTTTCTTTCTTTCTTTCTTTCTTTCTTTCTTTCTTTCTTTGACGGTTTATTGTGAACGGTAAAATATCACCCATTCCTACGTTGCATCCCTAGTAACAACACGTCTCGTTTCGATGGAGCTCCCGGGTCACTGGAGGTCACGGCGGACAGAACGAGGGAAACAACGACTGAAGGGAGGCGGCCCCTCCTCCACCTGGCTGGAGGTTCGATTCCACCTTCACTGACTACGTTTACATCAGTCAAAATTCAGGTTATTGCTAATATTCCGGTTACTGAAACATTGGGAATATTCCGTTTCCATGTGTGAGCAAAGAGGGTTATCCATGTTTACATGGTAATTAATCATTCGGGATATCTGGATCAAACCAGCGACGCACGGAGAACGTGATGACGCAATTCCCGTCATTTCTGCTTCTTCTTCCTGGATCCAAATTCAAAACAAATGCTGCTTCAACTTTTCTCTCTCCTTCTTGTAAATCTTCTATCCCGGTACTTTCTAGCGTCTACAAATGCAGAAATGTTCATATCCTTCATTACATTTATGAAGTGATTAGTCTCCTCCTGGTCTTGGTTTCTCCGTGTTTAGAAGAACTTCCTGGACTCAAAAGACCAGGATTCCTTGTGAACAGAGCATGTGCAGAAAACAGATTCCTGTTCCGTTTGATGGGGATATTCTGTTACGTTTACATGACCCAATATTCAGGTTTTAAAAGGAGTAACCCAGGGCTCATATCGGGGTTTTTAAAAACCGGAATATGAGCAAATTCTGGTTATTCAAAGGGGTTATTGGTGTTTACAACAGGGTTATTGCTAATATTCCGGTTAGAAAATGGTTATTGATGCATGGAAACACAGTCGCTGCTGCCGGCGGGCGAGCAGAGGTTCCACCACCCCATCCCCATCAAGACCACCGCCGTTATTGCCGCAGCACCGCCACCACGTAGACTCTCTAGAAGCTGGTAAACACCCTTTTCCACCAAACTGGTTCCAGGGCTGAGTTTGGAACCAGGCTTTCTGTTTCTAGAAGAACTGGTTCCAAGGTAGCAGCAACTCTTTGCCCTCTTTTGCCCTCAGAAGCTAAGGGTGCTTTCACACCTGTCCCGTTTGGAGCAGTTGTTCTGGAACAGGGAGCGTTTCCCCCTAAAGATCGGATCGTTTGGTACATGTGAACACAGCAATCGCTCTCGGATGTGGGACAAAACCAGCGAGCCGAGATCCTAGGAGAGGTATTCTCGGCTCGCTTCCATTCCAGACCTGGAGGGGTTCATTTTTTTCATTTGTAGTGAGAACATAATCCACACAGCAACCGACACAACTCCATTCATGTGTATGTGCGACCGGCGCAAGGAGAAGAGTCGGCGCGGCCTCCACCACCTTCTCTCCGTGCCGAGATTTCATCCCAACGCATTTTCAACATTTTCAATTCGGGCAGGGTTTGCGCAGCGCAAACGCCGTCTCGCCCGCAGAGCGATCCGCTCTGTGCCGGCAGCACATAAACGAACGGGAAAGCCGGGTGCGGTCTGCGCTTTGCGCCCTCTCTGTGAAAGGGGCTTGTTGTTTTTCCCGGGGTGCGGAAGAGGAAACTCCTTCCGCGTTCATTTGACCAATCAGAGAGCAGCTGGTTCACGCATGGCATTTGTTATCAGCTTTGAAACGGTACAGACGGTTGTGAACACAAACCCCACAAACGAGAAACGAAACAACTGTATCAATTTAGCGCCTGAATCGGAACAAAATAAAAGGGCCACAGGTCTGAAAGCTCCCTAAGCTACACCACGCGGAGGCCCCGCGGCCCGCCGTCACCTCCACTCCTCTTTCTCTCCATCCTTCCTGGATTTCAGTCCAGACCAACCGACCAGATACTGGAGGGATGAAGGGGTGAAGGGATGAAGGGATGAAGCGACGCGGAGCTGCTGCTCAGCACTTAATCTGGAGACAAACGCTGACTCGGCAGAATCGTAGCCACCGTGGGGCACGGAGGGGGAGGGGCGGTGGTCTGGGACCGTCTGGATCTCACTGATACCCATACGCCTCGTCAATACTGACAACCATCTCTAGGATAAGGAACAATAAGGTCTGAGGCACGGCGCATAACAACAATAATAATAATAATAATAATAATAATAATGATAATAATAATAATAATAAACTTTATAACGGTTGCCGTGTTGCAGCTTCACCTGGAGACACTGAGCTGAACAATAACGGTCAATGACGTTGGCGTTTTATGACACCGTCCCCTCTGATCAAATCCCCAGGGGAATATTTAGCTTAGTTTAGTTTTTTTATTGCTCCTTTCAATTTCCACAACACCAATAGCCCAAAGTACAGGTGTAAATAGTCAGTGTAATACAAAAAATTATATATATATATATATATAATTTTTTGGGTATATACAGGACTGTCTCAGAAAATTTGAATATTGTGATAAAGTTCTCTATTTCCTGTAATTCAATTAAAAAAACAAAAATGTCATACATTCTGGATTCATTACAAATCAACTGAAATATTGCAAGCCTTTTATTGTTTTAATATTGCCGATCATGGCTTACAGTTTAAGATTAAGATTCCCAGAATATTCTTTTTTTATTTTATTCTGACATCCACTGCCAATCCAGGAAGCAGGAACACACGGAGGCGCAAGGTGAGCACTGAAATCTGCAACAAAAACCACAAACTAAACACAAAACCGACACGGAGCCGACCAAAACACGAACAGCAATCGACCCAAATCTGGAGATCTGATCACAGTCTGAGCTAAGCTACCGCTACCTAACTCCAAAAACTACAGAGCAAGCATGCAGGTGAACAAGCCAGTGTGTATATCTGTGTGTGAGTGTGTGTGCGTGTGTACGCGTACACGTGCGTGCGTGTATATGTATGAGTAGCTGTATGTGTGTGAGCGTGTATGTCTGGCTAAGTGTGTGTATGTATGCATGTATGAATATATATTTGTGTGTGTGTGTGTGTGTGTGTGTGTGTGTGTGTGTGTGTGTGTGTGTGTGTGTGTGTGTGTGTGTGTGTGTGTGTGTGTAATAATCCTATCAAAGTTCCACCTGAAGTGTATCTATAGTGGGGGAGGGGGGGGGAGCAACCCCGCCACCCGCGAGACCAGAGGCCGACCAGGAAGAACCCGGAACCCAGGCCACCGGCAACCCCACAGAGGGGAGATGCAACTGCCTATACATACACTTATGTACCTGCTTATACATCCACCTATACAACAGCCTATAATATAATAATACATTTTCCTTTAAAGGCGCCTTTCTTGGCACTCAAGGTCGCCGTACACAATACGTTAAAAAATAAAACCAGCAGAACACGTTTAAAAACATCAAAAAACATTTAAAAATAGCAGAGGTAAGAAATAAAAAAAGAAACAACAGAAAGAAATGGACATTAAATGAGGTATCAGTCTTGAACAGATGGGTTTTGAGTTGGGATTTGAAAAGAGGGAATCCACCTATACAACAGTTAGTTGCAGCCCTAGTGTCCGGCACCGTCTCCTGCCCGCGTGCCGCTCGGCAAGGCTTTGGCTCGGCCGCTCGGCCGGCGCTGAAGGAGTTAAGCTGCTGCTGCGGCGGCGGCGGTGAACTCAGAGGAACTGGCTCACGTGGCTAAGCTGCTGTTGCTATGGGAGGACGGCCAGACGGAGGAGAAAGATCCCTCTCTCCCTCTCTCTCTCCGTCTCCCTCTCTCTCTCCTCGTCTGCTCGCTCGCCCTCCCCTCCCCCCGAACGAGAGCCGGCGCGGCTGGAAAACCAAACCGCTAATAGGACTGCATCGCTCTTGAACTCTCTCCCTCTCCTTCTCCTTCATTTTTCAAATAGCGTTCACCTTTTCCTTCCCTCCAGCTCTGTGAAACATCACTCTGTCACTTCCTCCCTCCCTCCCTCCCTCATCCCTCTCTCCGTGTTTTCCTCCCGTCACCGCCGGTGAGTCATAGAGACGCAGCACCAGGACATAAAAGCTGCAGCTTCCCCCTCGTAGGGGGGCCGTTACTTTAGACGAGAGGCAAATACGGGGCAGTAAAGTTGATTTAGTCGAATTATGTCAACGAACCTTTGAGGAAAAACCAGACGCAACGAAAATGCTGGTCATGTGACGATAATTAAATGTATGATGCAACATCGTAGAGGAATAAAAACCAGACTAAAATGTAGATTACAGAATAAGAAAAAGGATAAAGATGAGAGTTTAACGTAGATCTGAGTATCGTCTGCATAAACTGGTTCCTGGGAACTCGCCGCCAACGAGTTCAACCGGACCGATCACGGTTCACGGTCGGCCGACGGATACGAGAGAGAGAGAGACCTGCAGGGAAACCTCGTTGATCACCAATCAATCAACCAGTCAGTCAGTCAGTCAATCAATCAATATTCTGCAACTCAACCAAAAGGTCCAGCTATACCTATATTACACATGTATGTACACGCACACGTACGTATACACGCACACGTACGTATATACACGCGCACGTACGTATACACGCACGTATATACACGCACACGCACGTATATACACGCACGTGTATACACGCACACGCACGTATATACACGCACACAAACGTATATACACGCACACACGTATATACACGCACGTATATACACGCACACGCGTATATACACGCACGTATATACACGCACACGCACGTATATACACGCACACAAACGTATATACACGCACACACGTATATACACGCACGTATATACACGCACACGCACGTATATACACGCACACAAACGTATATACACGCACACACACGTATATACACGCACACGCACGTATACACGCACACGCACGTATACACGCACACGCACGTATACACGCACGTATACACGCACGTATACACGCACGTATACACGCACGTATACACGCACGTATACACGCACGTATATACACGCACACGCACGTATACACGCACACGCACGTATATACACGCACGTATATACACGCACACGCACGTATACACGCACACGCACGTATACACGCACGTATACACGCACGTATATACGCACGTATATACACGCACACGCACGTATATACACGCACGTATATACACGCACACGCACGTATATACACACACGTATATACACGCACACGCACGTATATACACACACGTATATACACGCACGTATATACACCCACGTATATACACGCACACGCACGTATATACACGCACACGCACGTATATACACGCACGTATACACACACACACGCACGTATATGCACGCACGTATACACGCACACGCACGTATATACACGCACACGCACGTATATACACGCACGTATACACACACACACGCACGTATATGCACGCACGTATACACGCACACGCACGTATATACACGCACACGCACGTATATACACGCACGTATATACACGCACACGCAAGTATATACACACACACGCACGTATATACACGCACACGCACGTATATACACGCACGTATATACACGCACACGCAAGTATATACACACACACGCACGTATACACACGCACGTATACACACGCACGTATACACACGCAAGTATATACACGCACACGCACGTATACACACGCACGTATATACACGCACACGCACGTATACACACGCACGTATACACACGCACGTATACACACACAAGTATATACACGCACACGCACGTATACACGCACACGCACGTATATACGCACACGCACGTATATACACGCACGTATACACACACAAGTATATACACGCACGTATACACGCACACGCACGTATATACGCACACGCACGTATATACACGCACACGCATACACGCACGTATACACGCACACGCACCTATACATGCACGTATACACACACGCATGTGTATACACGCACGTATACACGCATGTATATACATGTACGTATATACACGTACACGTACGTCTACACACGCACGTATACACGCGCACGTACGTATACACGCGCACATACGTATAGACGCACACGTACGTATACACGCACACGTACGTATACACGCACGTATACACGCACACGCAAGTATATACACACACGTATATACACGCACGTATACACGCACACGCAAGTATATACACACACGTATATACACGCACAAGCACGTAAATACACGCAAGTATATACACGCACACGCACGTATATACACGCACACGTATGTGTATATATATATATATATATATATATATATATATATATATATATATATATATATATATATATACACACACACACATACATACATACATACATACACACACACACATATATATAGAGATGTTTCCTCCAAGAAAACAGAAATGGGCCTCCTTGAAATAAACTACATTTTCCCCACGTTGGTTCAGTTCTTGGTGGCCCCCTGGTCCCGGTCCGGAGCAGAACCAGAACCAGAACCAGAGCAGAACCAGAACCAGAACTAGAACTAGAGCAGAACAAGAACTAGAGCAGAACCAGAACCAGAACTAGAACCAGAACTACAGCAGAACCAGAGCAGAACAAGAACTAGAGCAGAACCAGAACCAGAACCAGGTCTTCCTGCAGTTCCCTGCAGACTCCCCCGGCTGCTGTTTCTCTGCGTGTCGGGGAGATTTAGTGCTCGTGTCTCCGGCCTGAGCCTGACAGAGCCGGGGGGGGGAGGGGAGGCCCGGGAGGCCCGGCAGGCCCGGCCCGGCTTCAGATTACACTGTTTCCTTAGGCACCAGAAAACAAACCGCCAACACTCTGGATCCACTTACGGCCCGGCCCGCTACCTGCCCGTCAGCCGGAGACGCTGCACATGTGAATGATCAACCCCGGCAGCGTCGCAGCAGCTAAAGTCCAACCGCTAACCCGGGAGGAACTACGGAGCTCAGCAGAAACACGGGCCGGGCCCAGAACCCTCACGCAGGGGGATTTAAACCGGCAAACAGAACCGTCTTTGTGCCCGAGAGGGAGAATCTGAACCACCTAGAGACCCGTTCCAGAGCAGTGTTTCCCAACCCTGGTCCTCCAGGGCCGCTGTCCTGCAGGTTTTAGATGATTCCTGCTTCAGCACCGTGATACAAGTTCCTGTGTCATCAACAGAGCTGTGCAGACCTTGATGACAAGCTAATTACGACCATTAATTAGAATCAGGTGTGATGATGAAGGGAAACAACTAAGGCCCTGTTTCCACATAGCCGGGTATTTACAAAAACGGATATTTCCCCCTCTACGTTTTCAAAATCTCTTCGTTTACACGGATCGGCATAAAAACGCTGTTAACGTCATGCCAGCCAATCAGAATCCTGGAAAAAACATCAACAAATGACACGTGTAACTTCCATTTAAGGCTGATTTATGGTGCCGCGTTACACCAACGCAGAGCTACGGCGTAGGGTACGCGAGGACGCTCACCGTACGGCGCATCGCCGCGTACCCTACGCCGTAGCTCTGCATCGATTTAACGCGGGACCATAATTCAGGTTTTACTTCCAAGACGGAACGAGAGTCTTTGGTTTGGAGTGACAGAGAAGTGGAGTTACTTTTAAGTGTGACTTTAGAATATAAAACAGGTAAAATACAAGAAAATATTGACGGTTACAAACTAATTGTAACCACAGGTGTCACTCATGACGCTGGTGACGTTTCTGTCTCATAATGTGACGTTCTGAAGCCTAAATGTCCGTTTTCCTCCGTTTAGACGCAAACGTGAAAAAGGAGTTTTTGAAAATCTCCACTTTGGCCGGAGTTTTCAGAAATTATCGTTTTTGGAGACTTTGAGCTTCATTTTCGTGTAAACGAACGGCCAAAACGCATGAAAACACCACGTTTTTGCTCCGTGTAAACAGGGCCTAAAACATGCAGGACAGTGGGCCACGATCTCGCCTCTATTGCCCCAGATAGATGGTCCTGTCATCTGGAGGTGCTACCGGACACAGAACTAACCCTTAACCCAAACCCCGAACTCCTAACTCTAACCCTAACCCTAAGGCCCAATCCCAATACACCCCCTACTTTCTTTCACTCGCCCTTCTTTTCTTCACTAACCCTAAAAAAGAAGGGACAGATTTTAGGGCACTTGAAATCTTCCCAGGGGCCTATCCCAATACTTCCCCTCGTTTTCATCCCTACCCTGATCAGGAAGCTGAGAGCCAAAAGCTGTTTTAATTTCAGCTGTAGTGCTGTTAATATGGCACTTTATTAAGTTTTAATATTTTCTCAGGCGTAAAAGTAACCGTTAAGATCCCCAACCGGGGCTCAGTTTATCCAAATAACGCCTGTTAAGAAATTTGATCTGATGTTTTCGGCGATGATAAAAGCTGCCGGCTCGGAGCAGCAGCAGCAGCTGTTACCATGGTAACAGCAGCAGCATCTCACGTACAGACGTGATCACCAGGTCAACCTGCGCTGTCGTCCCGGGGAGAAACCTGCAGCTCTGTGGAGAATTACCGCTGGCTGAAATAAATCATTTAGGAAGATAAATGTTGGTTTAATAGATGAAATCTAACAGTTGTGGGTACGGCGTACGGCGCGTCGCCGCGTAACCTACGCCGTAGGCTCTGCGTTGGTATAACGCAGAACCATAAATCAGCCTTTATTCTAGCGTGATCTTCGCAACAACGAGCAAGCGAGTGATTATGTACATTCAGTGAGTGAATATTATGAAAGTAAAATATATATTTCTCGCTAGAAATGTAATCAAAACTCATTTTTATGCAGAAAGTAACTCAAAATATTGATTTTATTCACTAAAAATAAGAAATGTCTGCCATGTTTTTTTTTTTGAGTCAGTCCGCAAATGACGACGAAAAGCATTCTGGAAAATCTTTTGGTCCCTAGATCAGCTAGTGAGGATCGCAAAACCCTCGCTCTGAAGGGACAATTCATAGCCACTAGCCCTCGTTTTCTCCACTCCCCCTAGGTGAAAAGAGGAATTGGGACACCAATACCCTCACAGGAACGCGCAAAATTTAGGGTTAGTGATGAAAACGAGGGGTAGGGGGAGTATTGCGACAGGGCCTAAATCAAACCCTGAAGCCCTAACCCTGAACCAAACCCATAACCCTCACCCGAACCCCTAAACCCTAACCCAACCATTGCAGTGACAGACTTGGACCGGTGGACTGGGACGGCATCAATGTTCACACAACAGAACAAGCTGACAGGCAATCAGACCAGTAACGGTGTGGAGGGTCCGGTTCATTTTCAAAACACCACTGGTGGGCTCTGACCCGTCCACAGACGGGAGACCAACCTGGTGGTAAACAGTTCTGACCGTTTCAGAGGTGTGAACCTCATCAAGTCCAGAAGATCCTTTTATTTCACACCACTCGTCACTTGTATACATCTACCCCCCATGAAGAGGACGTCTGTAAAGGAGCAGACGCTCCGGTGTTGGGGACACAATCGCTACAAAACCGCCACTCTCTCACAGTTCACATGTCGACGTCTGTAACCGAGGATTGAAGCGTCTCCCGTCCCCCTGACGACGTCCCATGACGTCCCAGCGTTCCCCTCCACTGCAGGCCTGCGCTAAGCGGGCGTGGAGGCCGGTGGAAGGTTCTCCTCCCGTCCCGGCCGGCAGCAGCGCCGCTGTGCCG
Source organism: Cololabis saira (assembly GCF_033807715.1). NCBI lineage: Eukaryota > Metazoa > Chordata > Actinopteri > Beloniformes > Belonidae > Cololabis > Cololabis saira. Next base: position 2,803,054 of record NC_084605.1, on the reverse strand, counting down.
TACAACAAACCAGCACAATGGACTGTAAGGTGAAACAAAGCTACAGTACGGGCAGAAACGGCTGACTGATGTTTCCATTCACCGCTCCAGATGAGCGGGGCAGTTTTATGTCCCGAGCAGAGAACAGAGCCCCGGCCTCCGCCACCGAAACCCCCCCGCCCCCGTCCGGGTCAAAACATTAAAAACCTGCATCTGTGACTACGTTTACATGCAGTCAAAATTTGGGTTATTGCTAATATTCCTGTTACTGAAACATTGGGAATAATGTGTTTCCACTAGGGCTGGGCGGTATGGACTAAAAACTGTATCACGATAATTTCTGGCATTTATCCTGATAACGATAAAAATGACGATAAAGAAAATACCAATTCAACTCCACCTTTTCAACTATAAATCTATCTCACTCTCAGATCCTCCATGTTTGTTACACAAAAACCTCATCAACGGGAATTTATCTTCCTTCCTTCCTTCCTTCCTTCACGTACGTTGTGCGTCGATTTAACGCAGAACCATAAATCATCTTTACACAAAAACATCAACGGGAATTTATCGTTTTTACCGCGAGATACAAATTCTTATCGTGAGGAATTTTTTTGACGGTATATCGTGAACGGTAAAATGGTGATTAATCATTCAGGATATCTGGATCAAACCAGCGACGCACGGAGAACGTGATGACGCAGTTCCCCTCATTTCTGCTTCTTCTTCTTGTATCCAAATCCAAAACAAATGCTGCTTCAACTTTTCTCTCTCCTTCTTGTAAATCTTCTATCCCGGTACTTTCTAGCGTCTACAAATGCAGAAATGTTCATATCCTTCATTACATTTATGAAGTGATTAGTCTCCTCCTGGTCTTGTTTCTCCGTGTTTAGAAGAACTTCCTGGACTCAAAAGACCAGGATTCCTTGAGAACAGAGCATGTGCAGAAAACAGATTCTAGGGGTTATTGGTGTTTACATGGCCGTGCAAAACTGGGTTATTGCTAATATTCCGGTTTTAAAAGGGTTATTGATGCTGGAAACGCAGTCACTGCTGCTCATATCTGCAGCTTTCAGTCTCGTCTCAGTTCAGACTTCCTGCAAAGGAATGTCCTTACAAGTCTGTGTGTGGTATAGGGGTTGAGGTTGTGGTATAGGGGTTAGGGTTGTGGTATAGGGGTTAGGGTTGTGGTATAGGGGTTAGGGTTGTGGTATAGGGGTTAGGGTTGTGGTATAGGGGTTAGGGTTGTGGTATAGGGGTTAGGGTTGTGGTATAGAGGTTAGGGTTGTGGTATAGGGGTTGAGGTTAGGGTTGTGGTATAGGGGTTGAGGTTAGGGTTGTGGTATAGGGGTTAGGGTTGTGGTATAGGGGTTGAGGTTAGGGTTGTGGTATAGGGGTTGGGGTTAGGGTTGTGGTATAGAGGTTGAGGTTAGGGTTGTGGTATAGAGGTTAGGGTTGTGGTATAGGGGTTGAGGTTAGGGTTGAGGTATAGGGGTTGAGGTTAGGGTTGTGGTATAGGGGTTAGGGTTGTGGTATAGGGGTTGAGGTTAGGGTTGTGGTATAAGGGTTAGGGTTGTGGTATAGGGGTTGAGGTTAGGGTTGTGGTATAGGGGTTGGGGTTAGGGTTGTGGTATAGGGGTTGAGGTTAGGGTTGTGGTATAGGGGTTAGGGTTGTGGTATAGGGGTTGAGGTTAGGGTTGTGGTATAGGGGTTGGGGTTAGGGTTGTGGTATAGAGGTTGAGGTTAGGGTTGTGGTATAGGGGTTAGGGTTGTGGTATAGGGGTTGAGGTTAGGGTTGTGGTATAGGGGTTGAGGTTAGGGTTGTGGTATAGAGGTTGAGGTTAGGGTTGTGGTATAGGGGTTAGGGTTGTGGTATAGGGGTTGGGGTTAGGGTTGTGGTATAGAGGTTGAGGTTAGGGTTGTGGTATAGGGGTTGAGGTTAGGGTTGTGGTATAGAGGTTGAGGTTAGGGTTGTGGTATAGGGGTTAGGGTTGTGGTATAGGGGTTGAGGTTAGGGTTGTGGTATAGGGGTTAGGGTTGTGGTATAGGGGTTGAGGTTAGGGTTGTGGTATAGGGGTTAGGGTTAGGGTTGTGGTATAGGGGTTAGGGTTGTGGTATAGGGGTTAAGGTTAGGGTTGTGGTATAGGGGTTGAGGTTAGGGTTGTGGTATAGGGGTTAGGGTTGTGGTATAGGGGTTGAGGTTAGGGTTGTGGTATAGGGGTTGAGGTTAGGGTTGTGGTATAGGGGTTGAGGTTAGGGTTGTGGTATAGAGGTTGAGGTTAGGGTTGTGGTATAGGGGTTGAGGTTAGGGTTGTGGTATAGGGGTTGAGGTTAGGGTTGTGGTATAGGGGTTGAGGTTAGGGTTGTGGTATAGGGGTTAGGGTTGTGGTATAGGGGTTAGGGTTGTGGTATAAGGGTTAGGGTTGTGGTATAGGGGTTGAGGTTAGGGTTGTGGTATAGGGGTTAGGGTTGTGGTATAGGGGTTGAGGTTAGGGTTGTGGTATAGGGGTTAGGGTTGTGGTATAGGGGTTGAGGTTAGGGTTGTGGTATAGGGGTTAGGGTTAGGGTTGTGGTATAGGGGTTAGGGTTGTGGTATAGGGGTTAAGGTTAGGGTTGTGGTATAGGGGTTGAGGTTAGGGTTGTGGTATAGGGGTTAGGGTTGTGGTATAGGGGTTGAGGTTAGGGTTGTGGTATAGGGGTTGAGGTTAGGGTTGTGGTATAGGGGTTGAGGTTAGGGTTGTGGTATAGAGGTTGAGGTTAGGGTTGTGGTATAGGGGTTGAGGTTAGGGTTGTGGTATAGGGGTTGAGGTTAGGGTTGTGGTATAGGGGTTGAGGTTAGGGTTGTGGTATAGGGGTTGAGGTTAGGGTTGTGGTATAGGGGTTGGGGTTAGGGTTGTGGTATAGGGGTGGAGGTTAGGGTTGTGGTATAGGGGTTAGGGTTGTGGTATAGGGGTTGAGGTTAGGGTTGTGGTATAGGGGTGGAGGTTAGGGTTGTGGTATAGGGGTTAGGGTTGTGGTATAGGGGTTGGGGTTAGGGTTGTGGTATAGGGGTGGAGGTTAGGGTTGTGGTATAGGGGTTAGGGTTGTGGTATAGGGGTTGAGGTTAGGGTTGTGGTATAGGGGTTAGGGTTGTGGTATAGGGGTTGAGGTTAGGGTTGTGGTATAGAGGTTAGGGTTGTGGTATAGAGGTTAGGGTTGTGGTATAGGGGTTGAGGTTAGGGTTGTGGTATAGGGGTTGAGGTTAGGGTTGTGGTATAGGGGTTGAGGTTAGGGTTGTGGTATAGGGGTTGAGGTTAGGGTTGTGGTATAGGGGTTGAGGTTAGGGTTGTGGTGTAGGGGTTGAGGTTAGGGTTGTGGTATAGGGGTTGAGGTTAGGGTTGTGGTATAGGGGTTGAGGTTAGGGTTGTGGTATAGGGGTTGAGGTTAGGGTTGTGGTATAGGGGTTGGGGTTAGGGTTGTGGTATAGGGGTTGGGGTTAGGGTTGTGGTATAGGGGTTGAGGTTAGGGTTGTGGTATAGGGGTTGAGGTTAGGGTTGTGGTATAGGGGTTAGGGTTGTGGTATAGGGGTTGAGGTTAGGGTTGTGGTATAGAGGTTAGGGTTGTGGTATAGAGGTTAGGGTTGTGGTATAGGGGTTGAGGTTAGGGTTGTGGTATAGGGGTTGAGGTTAGGGTTGTGGTATAGGGGTTGAGGTTAGGGTTGTGGTATAGGGGTTGAGGTTAGGGTTGTGGTATAGGGGTTGAGGTTAGGGTTGTGGTGTAGGGGTTGAGGTTAGGGTTGTGGTATAGGGGTTGAGGTTAGGGTTGTGGTATAGGGGTTGAGGTTAGGGTTGTGGTATAGGGGTTGAGGTTAGGGTTGTGGTATAGGGGTTGGGGTTAGGGTTGTGGTATAGGGGTTGGGGTTAGGGTTGTGGTATAGGGGTTGAGGTTAGGGTTGTGGTATAGGGGTTGAGGTTAGGGTTGTGGTATAGGGGTTAGGGTTGTGGTATAGGGGTTGAGGTTAGGGTTGTGGTATAGGGGTGGAGGTTAGGGTTGTGGTATAGGGGTTGGGGTTAGGGTTGTGGTATAGGGGTTGAGGTTAGGGTTGTGGTATAGGGGTTAGGGTTGTGGTATAGGGGTTGAGGTTAGGGTTGTGGTATAGGGGTGGAGGTTAGGGTTGTGGTATAGGGGTTGAGGTTAGGGTTGTGGTATAGGGGTTGAGGTTAGGGTTGTGGTATAGGGGTTGAGGTTAGGGTTGTGGTATAGGGGTTGAGGTTGTGGTATAGGGGTTAGGGTTGTGGTATAGGGGTTAGGGTTGTGGTATAGGGGTTAGGGTTGTGGTATAGGGGTTGAGGTTAGGGTTGTGGTATAGGGGTTAGGGTTAGGGTTGTGGTATAGGGGTTGAGGTTAGGGTTGTGGTATAGGGGTTGAGGTTAGGGTTGTGGTATAGGGGTTGAGGTTAGGGTTGTGGTATAGGGGTTAGGGTTGTGGTATAGGGGTTAGGGTTGTGGTATAGGGGTTGAGATTAGGGTTGTGGTATAGAGGTTGGGGTTAGGGTTGTGGTATAGGGGTTGAGGTTAGGGTTAGGAGATACAGACAACTTTCACAAGTCAACGCAGCCAATCTAAAAGGAGCAACAAAAGGAAGCCGAGCGGAGAGAAGCCGCGTGGCCATAAAACGCAACAGCCGGGCGACCAAACAACAACATACCTAGGTTACATGGCGCGTAGTCGCTGGTTGTGGCCGGCGTTGCTATGTAGAACCATAAACCACTAATGAGAAGTACTGGACCCAGAATCAGACCACCCCCTTGCACCACGGCTGACCCGTCAACCACCCAGCCGAAAACAACCACCACCATGTTTCAGGAACAGAGAAGAGGTCGCGGTTCCTCCAGACTGCCCCCTTGGGCGTTTGTGAACAACGCTACGTTCACGACAACACGGTACCTGCTACCGCCACCGATACATCTGTTGGTTAGGGAAGTTTATTTATGTAGCACAATTCCACACAAGGTAATTCAAAGTGCTTTACATCAACATTAAAAGTGGCAAGACACAATTAAAACATAAATAACAAATAAAATGATAAGAAAAGAAGTAAAATAATAGAAAGCACAAGTTGTTAAAAGTAAGGGCAGTAGATCCAGCAGGTTCATCTCATTCTTACAATGGCAAGAATTATGTTTATATACGGTCAAAACTTACAAAGACCGGGTCAAATAAAGTATTACAAAAGTAATCTGTAACAATTCGTACGATGAATCAAACCAACTTGACAATTCAACGCCACACAGGGTTTCCGTTGTCCGGTAATTGCCGGACTTTGTCCCGTAAAATACAGTATGCCGAAGTCCGGTATTTTATAATCTCTCCGGTCAAAATGTCCGGTGAAAATACTCACTGGTGCTGCGGGTGCCGGGAGCCGGGAGGAAGCGGAGCTGCGGCACCGACATCCACGTGTGCGTTGATTTATGGTTCTGCGTCGCACCGACGCAGAGCCTACAGCGTAGAGTACGCGTCTCCGCGTACCTTACGCCGTAGGTTACGCGCAAGCTTCTGCAATATTTATTTATTTTTTGAAGTTACGCTAAGTTACTAAAGACCGGGTCAAATACAGTATTACAAAAGTAATATGTGCCGATTCGTGCAGGGAATCAAACCAATTTGACAATTTGACAACTGAACGCTGCCGGTACCTGGTACCGCCACGTCAGTTACCGGGTCACCTGCCGGGCTCGGTGATCGGCCAGAAACCCCGTTCAGAGCAGCGTTCATACATAACGGTGACAAACGGCAACCGTCGTCTACGGCAACCAACAAATACGGGCGTCCGATACTCCACAATACTGCCAGAACATCGGTACCATCAAGGGTTTACAAACACAATCCTGATTCTCCGGGCCAATCCCAATGTTCACCCTACTTTCTACCACTAGCCCTCAAAATGAAGCCACAGACTTTAGGGTCCTTGTAATGTTCCCTAGGGATTGGGACACCACTTGCTACGTCACTGCGTGGTTTACGTTCGGGTACGTAAGCGACTGCGTAGTTACGTTTGCACAAACGTCACACCATATCAGGAAGCCCAGAGATAAAAGCTGTTTAAGGCTGCTTTCACACCTGTCCCGTTAGGAGCAGTTGTTCCGGAACAGGGACCGTTTCCCCCTCAAGCCGAGATCTCCTAGCAGAGGTTAGGGTTAGGTTTTCGGCTCGCTTCCATTCCAGACCTGAAACGGTTCATTTTTTTTATTTGGAGTGAGAACATAATCCACACAGCAACCGACACAACTCCATTTATTGTGTATGTGCGACCGCGGCGCAAGGAGAGGAGTCGGTGCAGCCTCCACCACCTTCTCTCCTATTGGACGAGCCGAGATGTCGTCCCAGCGCGGCACGGTGAAATTAAACAATGTTCAATTGGGGCAGGGTTTGCGCAGCGCAAACCCTGCGGCAGGCGCCTCTCGCTCGCCGCTGAGCTCCGCTCTGCGCCGGTAGCACATACATGAATGGATAAAGCCTGATTTATGGTTCTGCGTTAAATCGACGCAGAGCCTACGGCGTAGGTTCTGCGTTGGTGTAACGCGGAACCATAAATCAGCCTAAAGCCAACGGCTGCGGTCTGCACTGAAAGGGCCTTGTTGTTTATCCCGGGGTACAGAAGAGGAAACTCCTTCCACGTTCATTTGACCAATCAGAGAGCAGCTGGTTCAAACATGACATTTGTTAACAGCTTTGAACCGCTACAGACAGTTGCCTTGTGAACACAAACCCCACAAACGAGAAACAAAACAACTATCGATTTAGTCCCTGAATCGGAACAAAACAAATGGGCCACAGGTCTGAAAGCATCCTTAATTTCCGCTGTAGCGCTGTTAATATGCCACTTTATTAAGTTTTAATATTTTTTCAGGCGTAAAAGTAACTGTTAAGATCCCCAACCTGGGCTCAGTGTATCCAAATAACGCCTGTTAAGAAATTTGACCTGTTTTCGGGGATGAGAAGAGCCGCCGGCTCGGGAGCTGATTTATGGTTCCACGTTAAATCGACGCAGAACCTACGGCGTAGGGTACGGCGTACGCCGCGCGTCGCCGCGTAACCTACGCCGTAGGCTCTGCGTTGGCGTAACACGGAACCATAAACGGGCAAGCGAGTGATTATATACATTCACTGAGTGAATATTATGAAAGTAAAACATATATTTCTCGCTAGAAATGTAATCTAAATGCATTTTTATGCAGAAACTAACTCAAAATATTAGCAAAAACAATCAAAAGCTTGTTTTTAAGACATTCAACACCTGTTTAAAACAGGTATTAGATGCCATAATAGGCAACCCCCAGGACCGGTCTACGGTAGCGTCTAGCGTCCCCCCCCCAGAACCGGTGCCTTGCTCAGAGGCCCCGGCAGCTCGGATTGACACACTTCCACTAATCTAATCTGGAATCTGCAGCAGTGAATTCACTCAGCCGGCTGAGCTAAGCCGCCGCTAATGAGACTGTAGCCGGACCAGGACACACACACACACACACACACACACACACACACACACACACACACACACACACACACACACACACACACACACACACACACACACACACACACACACACACACACACACACACACACACACACACACGAGGGGGCTGGGAACATGTTGTTTTCAGGGAAATACAACCAGCGACGTCATTGTTGTTGTTTTCACCGGGGGCTACCCGCACCCGTAGGTGCCCCCGGTACCGGGGGGCACCTGCACCCTGCAGGACCAGGACTCTCAAGGACCAGGACTCTCCAGGACCCTACAGGTCAATCCTCCCGCCGCAGGCCAAGTTTACGAGCCCTGGCATTCCTGCCCCCCTGGTTGGGGGGGGGCACCCTGGTCCAGGTCTAGGAGGGTCCAGGTCTGGGGGGTCCAGGACCTCGTCAGGGGGGTGAACCATAAACCCCGGCAGCAGCAGGATTAGTTTCTGCAGCTGATCTGACGCACAAGCCGCTACTCCGTTAGCTGCCGAGTCGCTAGCTGCTACTCCGTTAAGCCTGAGTTATGGTTCTGCGTCAAATCAACACCGTGCCAACACCGTCACCGTGACGCCGTCGTGAACCTTCAGACTTCTCCGTCACTCCATTTCTCCGCGGTGCAGTTCCCCCAGCGACCGCTAGTTAGCGATCTTTACCTGAATGGTTTATCCAACTTTTTCCGGTCACAGTAAATCAAAGAGATAAGGACAACTATTGTGCAAAAAAACGAAACAAAAAAAAAATCACACATACACGAAGAAAAGAGGCTGAAAGTTCACGACTGCTTCACGAACCGGAAACTGGAAATGCGTTGCTAACAAGCGAACCAATCACAGCCCTCTCCGTCTACGTTTGGTCTTCGTCGCCTCCACGCGTAGTTACAATTTTTGGGAGGTGCGTCAGTGACGGCGTCAGTGACGGCGTCAGTGACGGCGTGTGGTCAGCGTCGACGCGTAGCACACGCCGTAGGCACGGCGTCGTTTTGACGCAGAACCATAACTCAAGCTTTAGCCAACGAGTTGCTAGCTGCTACTCCGTTAGCCGATGAGTCGCTAGCCGGCGGCTCAGACCGCGTCGCGCCTGCAGGTGCCGGATCGGTCGGATTCGGTCGGGCTACAGGTCCGGCTGAAAACACGCCGCGGAAACGGCCTTACGGACACGTGGGACGACGGGAGGAACAACCTCAGGACCTCACAGTATTAAATATAATACAGAAAACTGTTTTATTTGCCTTTAAAGCAGAAACTGCTTCCAAACTGCACTCAGGAACGTTTCCAAATAAAAGAAACTCTGACCTGAAACTCATGTTTGAGACGACGACAGTAAGAACTAATATTAAAAAGAGATGGACATCAATTAAGGCTAGAGAAATATGGAATAGTTGTGACAACGACCTAAATATTGCAGTTCTATCTACAAATTTAAGAAAACGATTAAAGAAAATATTGTAAATAAATATAAAACACTATAACTATAAAGTGCATTATCAAAATCATTCTAGAATGTGAAACGTTAATTTTATATTTTGTCTTCTTTATGTTTGTTTTCATGGATTAACGTAATGTTTCAGATTTAAGTCGATCACCAGATAAAAACTGTAGAAGCTTCGGCTTCAGCTGCAGCTTTTCGGCTAAGGCAATGTTTATTTTACTTTATTCAACTTTTGTTTTGTAAAAATGGCTTAAGGCTTAAGACCGAAATAAAGACTATTCATTCATTCATTCATTCATTCATTCAACCCCAGAATTTCACAACCTCAGACATTCAGGCGACTCCTGCTAGGCCCAACATGCAATAACACAAGCAGATCAATCGATTATTGGTTGTATCTGGTCAAACTAGATGCTAAAGTTAGCATTCAGGACCCCCCCCCCCCGTGTTTAGGGAACTGGTCCCACACGGATGTTTGAAATCAGCACCGTCCTGGACGAGCTGCTGGGAACTAGAGACGGGAACAGAACCAGAACTGAACCAGAAGTGCAGGGGTGCCAGGGGGGGGCCCTGGGGTGCCCCCGGGACGACCCCCTGGCCCTTTGTCTGACCACAGAAACGCTACGTGGAGCCGTTGAAGTTGAGTTGAGTTCGGTGCCAACAACCCAGAACCGGGACCAGGACCAGGACTGGTTCCGCGGGTCCGTGATAGAATAGAACCTTACAAACCTCGGAACCTCGAAACCTCGGAACCTCAGAACCTCGGAACCTCACAACCCTCACGATTAGAGTACAGCTGTAGTCTATCACTAACAAGTCCTCTCCCGGGGTAACCATGCCGACGGCGGTTCGTCACAAGGTTCAACAAGGTCCTACTAGGTCTAACAACCTCAGTAAACCTGTGTAAACCGGGCCATGACAAGGTTCTAGTCCTGATCAGATCCAGATCCAATGTCTAGTCCTACCAATAATACTATCGATCAATCGATTATTGGCTGTATCTGGACAAACTAGATGCTAAAGTTAGCATTCAGGACCAAAGAAAGAAACAGTTCCTAGGAACCTAAGCTGGTCACAACCTCGTAACCTTAAAACCCTTGGAACCTTACAACCTCGGAAACTAACAAACCTAGGAACCTAGAAACCTCACAATATAGGAACCTCACAACAGGGTCCAACAACCTCAGTAAACCTGTGTAAACCGGTCCACGACAAGATTCTAGTCCTGATCAGATCCAGATCCAATATCTAGTCCTACCAATAACACAAGCAGATCAATCGATTATTGGCCGTATCTGGACAAACTTAGAACCAGTAGGTCTAACTAGGTCCAACAACCTCACAACCTCAGTAAACCTGTGTAAACCGGTCCACGACAAGGTTCTAGTCCTGATCAGATCCCATGCTTAGTCTCTCTACCAATAACACAAGCAGATCAATGGATTATTTGGCTGTATATGGACAAACTAGACCCCAGAGAAAGAAGTAGTCCCTCCTCGGACAAACCTAGGAACCTCAAAACCTTGGAACCTAATAATCTAGGAACCTCACAAACCTAGGAACCTCACAACAGGGTCCAACAACCTCAGTAAACCTGTGTAAACTGGGCCACGACAAGGTTCTAGTCCTGATCAGGTCCAGATCCAAAAATACAAGCAGATCAATCGATTATTGGCTGTATCTGGACAAACTCACAACCTACTAGGTCCAACAACCTCACAACCTATGTAAACCTGTGTAAACCGGGTCATGACAAGGTTCTAGTCCTGATCAGATCCAGATCCAATGTTTACTCTCTCTACCAAAAATACAAGCAGATCAATCGATTATTGGCTGTAATCTGGACAAACTAGATGCTAAAGTTAGCATTCAGGACCAAAGAAAGAAGCAGTTCCTAGGAACCTCACAACCTAGGAACCTCAAACATCACAAAACTCAGAACATCAGAATCTCACAACAGGGTCCAACATGGTCCAACAACCTCAGTAAACCGGTCCACGTCAAGGTTCTAGTCCTGATCAGATCTAGATCCAGTGTCTAGTCGTACCAAAAATACAAGCAGATCAATCGATTATTGGCCGTATCTGGACAACCTTAGAACCTACTAGGTCCTCACAACCGCGGAATCTCAGAACTTTACAACCCTAGGAACGTCACAACAGGGTCCTACTAGGTCCAATAACCTCAGTAAACCTAAATAAACCGGTCCACGACAAGGTTCTAGTCTTGATTAGATCCCATGTTTATTCTCTCTACCAATAACACAAGCAGATCAATGGATTATTTGGCTGTATCTGGACAACCTAGACCCCCACCCAAGAGAAAGAAGTAGTCCCTCCTCGGACAAACCTAGGAACCTCACAAACCTAGGAACCTTGTAAACCGGGTCATGACAAGGTTCTAGTCCTGATCAGATCCAGATCCAGTGTCTAATCCTACCAATAATACAAGCAGATCAATCGATTATTGGCTGTATCTGGACAAACTAGATGCTAAAGTTAGCATTCAGGACCAAAGAAAGAAGCAGTTCCTAGGAACCTAAGCTGGTCGCAACCTCAGGAACCTCACAAACCTCACAACCTACTAGGTCCAACAAGGTCCAACAACCTCATTAAACCGGTCTACGACAAGGTTGTAGTCCTGATCAGATCCAGTCCTATGTCTAGTCTTACCAATAACACAAGCAGATCAATCGATTATTGGCCGTATCTGGACAACCTTAGAACCTACAAGGTCCAACAACCTCACAACCTCAGAATCTCAGAACCTAACAACCCTAGGAACCTCGGAACCCTAGGAACCTAGTAGGAACCTAGTAGTAACCTCACAAACCTTGGAACCTCACAACAGGGTCCAATAACCTCAGTAAACCTAAATAAACCGGTCCACGACAAGGTTCTAGTCCTGATCAGATCCCATGTTTAGTCTCTCTACCAATAACACAAGCAGATCAATGGATTATTTGGCTGTATCTGGACAAACTAGACCCCCACCCCAGAGAAAGAAGTAGTCCCTCCTCGGGCAACCCTAGGAACCTTACAAACCTCACAAACCTAGGAACCTTACAACCTCGTAACCTAGGAACCTATGTAAACCGGGTCATGACAAGATTCAAGACCGGATCAGATCCTGATCCAGATCCAATGTTTACTCTCTCTACCAAAAATACAAGCAGATCAATCGATTATTTGGCTGTATCTGGACAAACTAGATGCTAAAGTTAGCATTCAGGACCAAAGAAAGAAGCAGTTTCTAGGAACCTCGGAACCTACTAGGTCCAACAAGGTCCTACCTCAGAACCTCAAACCTCAGTAAACCTATGTCGCGACACGACAAGGTTCTAGTCCTGATCAGATCCAGGTCTAGATCCAATGTTTACTCTCTCTACCAATAATACAAGCAGATAAATTGATTATTGGCTGAATCTGGACAAACTAGATGCTAAAGTTAGCATTCAGGACCAAAGAAAGAAGTAGTTCCTAGGAACCTAGGCTGGTCGCAACCTTAGAAACCTCAAACCTAGGAACCTCACAACCTACTAGGTCCAACAACCTCACAACCTCAGTAAACCTGTGTAAACCGGGCCATGACAAGGTTCTAGTCCTGATCAGATCCAGATCCAAAGAACACAAGCAGATCAATCGATTATTGGCTGAATCTGGACAAACTAGACCCCAGAGAAAGAAGTAGTGCCTCCTCAACAACAACCTAGGAATCTCACAAACCTCCCAATCTTAGAACCTAGGAACGTAGTAGGAACCTAATAACCTTAGAACCTTACAACTAGCAACCTCATAACAGGGTCCAACAAGGTCCTACAACCTGTGTAAACCTGTGTAAACCGGGCCATGACAAGGTTCTGGTCCTGATCAGATCCAGATCCAAAGAACACAAGCAGATCAATCGATTATTGGCTGAATCTGGACATTCTTAGAACCTACTAGGTCCAACAACCTCACAAACCTAGGAGTAGGAACCTTACAACTAGGAACCTAATAACCCAGGAACCTAGTAACCTCACAACTAGGACCAACAACGTCAGTAATCTCCAATAAAAAAGCAGATCAATCGATTCTCTTCACTCCAACAAGGTCCAACAACAGAATCAGAACCAGGGCCGGTTCCCTGAAGAAGTAGTCCCCCCAGGCGGAGGGAGACTCGGACCCGGGACCAGGACCAGGACCAGGTCCAGGTCCGGCTAGCTCTTACCGTGTCCCGGCCGCTCACGGCCCGGATGACCCCGGACCTCCAGGGCCAGCGGGCCACGTGGCCCCCCAGACCCGGGGGGGGGTTCTGCTGGGTCTGCTGGGTCTGGTTCTGCTGGGTCTGGTTCTGCTGGGTCTCCCCGCACACGCACAGGAATCTCTTCCCGACCAGCTGCGGCCGCGGCTCGGCTGCAGCTGCTCCCGCAGCTCCCGCAGCTCCCGCAGCCATCACGACGGACTGGGACCGGGCTGGGACCGGGCTGGGACCGGGCTGGGACCAGCTGGACCGGGCTGGGGCTCCGGTACCGGGCTGGGGCCGGACTAGGACCGGGCCGGGGCCGGGCCGGCCATCGTTAACCAGGGGGGGGCTGTAGAACCGCAGCTCCGGCGGGGACGGCGGTAGAACCGCAGCGGAACAGCGGGGGAACAGCGGGGGAACAGCGGGGGGAGGTGACGGGAATGGCGCAGGATCTACAGCCGCAGACCCGGAGCTTCTCCCGGAGATCCCTCCGCCACTCCCGGAGCCGCGGCCGCAGCACCGAGTATCCCTGCGCGGGAGGGAGAGGGAGGGGGGGTTATTATAGAACAGAAGGGAATAGAAGAGAAGAGGATAGAATATGATAGAATAGAAGAGAATAGAGGGAGGGAGGGGGGTGTAGAACTGGAGAGGATAGAAGAGAAGAAAATATAATAGAATTGAATTGAATAGATTAGAATAGAATAGAACATGATAGAATAGAATACCCAAATGAAGCTATTATTATTTACAGCACTTTTCATACATTTTAGAATAGAATTTTTTTGTTTGTTTTTTTGTTGTTTTTTTTTACTGGAGAAGGACATTTAGGAGGAATTTAAGGATTTATGGTTGAAATTTAAGTTAATTAATGAAAATATGTAGGTTTAACGCAGAAAGTTGTTCACATTTTAAAATTGGAAAAGGGTTTACATGATAAAATTACATTTAAAAACTGTTAAAAACACACATGAGGTCATTATAGCATAGAATAGAATAAAATAGATTGGAATAGAATAGAATAGATTACAATAGAATCAAATAGATTAGAATAGAATACTCGAATAAAGCTATTATTGTTTATAGCAATTTACATAATTGTGCTTTACATAATTAAAATTACATATAAAAACTGTTAAAAACACAAATCAGGTCATTATTGAGTTGAATAGAATAGAATAGAATAGAATAGAATGGAATAAAATAGAACATATTAAAATAGATTACAATACCCGAATGAAGCTCAAAGTGCTTTAAATAATAATAAAATAAATATAATTTTATAAATTATATTTTTTAAATATTTAATATATATTTATATAATTTTTTTTTAATTAAAAAAAAAATACGTATAAAAACAGTTAAAAACACAAATCAGGTCATTATTGAATTGAGTTGAATAGAATAGAATAGAATTGAATAGAATAGAATTGAATAGAATAGAATAGATTAGAATAGAATACTCGAATGAAGCTATTATTGTTTATAGCACTTTACATAATTGTGTTATAACTGTATAATTAAAATTATACATTTATTACTGGAGAAGGAGGACGTTTAAGGGGGAATTTAAGGATTTATGGCTGGAATTAGAGGTAAATAATGGAAATGTGGAGGGTTAATGCGGAAAGTTGTTCACATTTAAAAAATTTTAAAGGATTTGCTATAAAAACTGTTAAAAACACCCATCAGGTCATTGTAGAATGGATTAGACTAGAATAGAACAGAATAGAATAGAATAGAATAGAATAGAATAGAATAGAATAGAATAGAATAGATTAGAATATAATTTATTTGAATAGAATAGAATAGATTATAATAGAATAGATTGGAATAGAAAAGATTAGAATAGAAAAGATTAGATTAGATGAGAATAAAATTGAATAGAATATAGAATAGAACAGTATAGAATAGAGCTATTATTAAAGCGATTATTATTTATAGCACTTTTCATACATTTTAGAATAGAATGAAATTTTTTAAATATTTTAAAAGTATTTACATAATAAAATTACATCTAAAAACTCTTAAAAACCCACATCAGGTCATTATAGAATAGAACAGAATAGAATAGAAAGTATAACATTTATATAAAAATATAAAGTGTACAAAAACATTTCACCCAAAGGAAAATGTTTTTGAACTCACAATTAGAACATAAACTGGCGTAAAGTCCCTTTAAATTTTGTATCTCTAATAAGATCAGAGAAATTCATTTAAAAATTTTACACAATATCTATCCTTGTAACGAGTTAATAACCAAATTTGTTGATGTTGATGTTCTTTGCACCTTTTGTAAGATTGAGCCTGAAACTCCCAGACATTTGTTTTATCACTGCTCAGAATTTTATACATAGTAAAATTAAGTTTTCTATAACTATTATGGCTAAAGATGTTATCACTCTGAATCACTTTGAATCTGACGATAAACCATTAAGTTACTTAGTAAATCTTATGATTGCAATTGGTAAATTTTAAACACAAAGCAAAATTCTCAAAATCTCTCCCAGATTTCAACACTTTCCTTGGAGATTTTAATTTATATATAGATTCCTTTAAACTTATGTCAAAACAAAAGAGCAAACACACATTGTCATTTTATAGAAACCTTTTTTCTGTCTTTGCTTGAATAAGCTAAATTAATGTTATACATATTTTTATTTTATTCATTTATACATATATATCATTTTATATTGTATACTTTTTTTGTATATAAATGTTTGGCTGAATGTCTGTATGTTCTAAATCTCTAAAATCCTCAATAAATAATACATTGCAATATATAAATTACCAATTCTAATTCTAAAAATTATTCTTGGCATTATCATGATATATTGTTTTATAGTGTATTATTATATTATGTTATGAAATCTCATGTGATGTTAAACTATAGTATTATTATATTGTTATATTATAGTATTATTATATTGTTATATATTATGGTATGGTGATATCATTTTGTTATATGTTATAATATGATATTATTATTATGTTATATTGGGGATATTATTATATTATTATATGCTATTATAGTATTACATATTTATTTTTTTAATTATTTATTTATTTATTTTTCAAATTCATATTCTTAATTTATTTATTTACGTTCATTATATTTTTTACACACACTTAGATACATATCATTGTAACTCGATGTCTTTTCTTTGTTTGTACTGTATTTGTATTATGTCCACTTGGTGTAATAAATAAATAAAAAATAAAAAGCTAAAAAAAAAACCAGTAGAAGGAAGCAGGAACCGGAAGAACGTAGCAGTGCGTGTGGCGCCGCCTGGCGGCGCGGAGTGGAACTACATCACTATAATAATCACTATAATCCTCTCCTGTTTACTGGGAATTCTGGGAAACTCCAGTTTAATCCTCAACAGGATTTAGATGTGCAGATAAGCACACAATATTTATTTATTTAGTTAGTTATTTATTCTTTATTTCATTCATTGATAAAATAAAACAAACAGTTTAATATAAACACAAACGTTCCTAAATTCTGAATAAAAGGGAGCAGAAAGAAGAAGAACCTTTTTTTTTTCTCTTGTTTCTTTATTGGGTAGTCGATGTAATTTATATTACACAATAAACATTTTTAAAAGGATTCGACAAATTACCCCGTTTTATATTTTACCACACACATATAAATAAGGAAATAAAAATAAATAAATAAAGACAAAAAAACTAAACATAACAAACCCCCAAAACACACACTATAAAATATGTAATTATAGAAAAGTTCCAAAGTAAATTACCAATTACCAATCAAACTCTGACTGAAGACAATAATAGGAAAAATAAAGTAATAAAATAAAATACAGGACACACAAAACAACAACAAAAATAATAATGAAATAAAATGAAATTAAATAAATTGAAAATAATAAAAAATGAAATAAACAGACATAAGAGGAACACTAAATAAAAGAGGAGAAGAATCTTATTTAATCTGCCCCTTTTTCCTAAGAAATCAATTTACAAAGAACGTCAACATATTTCATTATATTTCCTTAAAATACTGGCTTTAATTGTTCTTTTGAATGTAATGTTTGATTTGGATTCTTTGTTTTCTTTATTCAGATTGTTCCATAAACTGATTCCTTTCACAGAAACACAACGATCTGTCAATTTAGTCCTGAATCTTTTAAAGATCTCTGTTCCTTTTAAGTTTTTATGGAAGATGGAAGGAAGGAAGGAAGGAAGGAAGGAAGGAAGGAAGGAAGGAAGGAAGGAAGGAAGGAAGGAAGGAAGGAAGGAAGGAAGGAAGGAAGGAAGGAAGGAAGGAAGGAAGGAAAGACGGAAGGAAGGAAGGAAGGAAGGAAGGAAGGAAGGAAGGAAGGAAGGAAGGAAGGAAGGAAGGAAGGAAGGAAGGAAAGACGGAAGGAAGGAAGGAAGGAAGGAAGGAAGGAAGGGAGGGAGGGAGGAAGGAAGGAAGGAAGGAAGGAAGGAAGGAAGGAAGGAAGGAAGGAAGGAAGGAAGGAAGGAAGGAAGGAAGGAAGGAAGGAAAGACGGAAGGAAGGAAGGAAGGAAGGAAGGAAGGAAGGAAGGAAGGAAGGAAGGAAGGAAGGAAGGAAGGAAGGAAGGAAAGACGGAAGGAAGGAAGGAAGGAAGGAAGGGAGGGAGGGAGGAAGGAAG
>NC_084605.1:2702353-2784786 GCF_033807715.1 Cololabis saira | reverse complement strand
CCAGAGCCCTCAAGTTCCCGACTTGAAGTAGTCTCCCTCTCAAACCACGGCTACAAAAGCACTCGTGATCCGTCACGTCTGGCGACCTACAGCTGATGTCGTACCGAAAGGCGAGTCTTTTTCTCTTAAACAAAATTCCTTCATCACCTAGAATTGAAAGGCATTCTACGACGCCCCCAGACCTAGTCTGGCCCCTCGATCACTAACTCCTAGGTCAGTAATAAAACAGCCCAAGGTCCTCAGACCCTGGCTGGACCAGCCCTCCCCGGTTCCAAACACTTGGACTACCGGCCACATCAGCTGAATAGGCAGAGAGGAGACGTTAGCGCTCAACTTATTTCGGCCGTTTTCTTTCCAAAACTCACCCAAAAGAACAGCGAGGCGTTTCTGACCGGGTTCGTTCGACCCCAGTCGGTGCGGGGACCTTCCCAACCCCCCTCCGGACGAGAGGCCCTCTCCTCGACCTTCACTTGATGGGGGAGTACGAGGTTGTTGCATGCTTAAAACACCTTCGATTCCGGAGGAGAGAAGGAAAAAATCCGGCACAGATGAGGTCCCTTCGTGGTCGCCAAATTGTGGTGGCAAAAATTGTTGTTCAAAAAGAATGTCAGGACACCTCAGCTGTCTTTCGAAGATTTTATGAAAAGAGGACAAACATTCAATTGAATGGAGCCACACAGTGCAACCGGTCACACAAACCGTCAGTCCTGAGTGAGCTGAAGAAGATTAGCGAAGGGTTATTTTATAGTTGGGAGCAGGAAAAGACAAAACATCACCCATCACCCTGGCAACCGTGCCAGGGTCTGTGTCAAAGGAACATGACCTCGGCATTGGAATGAAAACAGGCAACAGACAGTGTTATACCAAAATTTTCCATTACAGAAGTCTCCACTCCGAGGTCATGGAGTTTCGTCTCTGCCGGTTTGGGGATGGCAGCTTTAACCTGTTTGTGAATATCAGACAAAACAGACGACAAGGTTGCACAATATCGTAACATTTCATCTTGACAAAGGCCAGGCTCTTGCAGCTGCCTCTTAAACGGGGCCCAATCCCTGTTTAGAGATTTGTTTAGGCAGCAACATGGCGTCCAGTAGAGCGGCCACCAGGACATGGTGCGCAATCAGTCTACCTGTGGAAGTCAAAAAATCCCTGTTACGCCAAATTTGGCCAAAATCATGAACAACACCCCAGGTGTATCTGCTGTCAGTGTAAATGTTTGCTGATTTCTCTTCAGCAAACTTGCATGCTTCCATCAGCGCCACCAGCTCAGCAGCTTGTGCTGAGTGTTTTGGGGACAAAGGCCCCAAAACAGCAAAACCTGCAATGTTATCGCACATAGCAGGATCCCTGGAAGCAGAACCATCTACAAAAAGATCAAAGTCAGCATTGTCAATTGCAACATCACTCAAATTCAGGTCTTGGGGAAGAAATGGATGTTAGCGTTGCCACACAGTCGTGTGGTTCTCCGTCCTCAGCTGTTGGCAAAAGGGTAAGTGTCAAGTTCCACTCAGTTGACACCGAAAAGGACACCAGGACAACTCGGATTTCCAATTTGATCAACTTTTTTATTTATCCAACTTTAGGCTTGGTTGGTTTCTTTTCAGTTGATCTTCCAATAGTAATCAGAGTAATCAGATAATCAGGTTGTTAACCTTCGAAAACAAAGAAATAAGTGTTAACAACAATATGTACAGGTATTTACAAGAAAAATTCAAATAAATTCAACTAACTCAAACAGTAAACTTAAACTTTTAAACATAAACTTTTAAAACCCATTTTTAAACTCTTTAATTGTTTACTGTTCAAAATGAGTCAAACAAGTAAATCAAAATGTAAAGTCAAAATCATTTTATCCACTTAAGGGAACTCAAGGTGAATTAATCATTTAATTTGAATCAATTATTTTAAACTAATTTCCATGCTGAAACGGATTAAATCAACCAAATGGAGTAAAGGTAACTAAAATGGTAAGTATAATTAGCTTAATTAGTAAGGTAAGTAAGAAAGGTAATCAATAAATCCAAATTCAACCCCTAGCAAAAGTTCAACATCCGTATCCTTCAACTTTGCAACCATTTTCCATACCTTTAACATCAAGATCAAATTGCTCAACACGATAATTACTTAAATAATTAAATTAAATAATTACGATAATAATAATACTCCGAGACCAATTACGATAATAATAATACTCCAAGACCAATTTCTCCCGTGGGAGACTAATAAAGTAAACCTTAACCTTAATTATTCAATTCTATAACTTAAGCTTTTAACTTGTCAAAGTGAGCAAACAACCAAATTAAATCAATGCTCAATATTTGCTGTGGTTCAGCTTGAACTTACAAACAAACACCAACAAACAAATCAGGACAGGTAAGTAAACCAATCAAGGTAGGTATTAGCATTTAGCAAAAGAACAGATATATTCACCGACCATTGGTGTATTGGAGTCTTTTTAAACATGGATCTTGTAGCTTCTTTCTTTCTGGCTGCTTTCCACTCTGTTCATTTGCTTGGGTGTGAATGAAGTGAGACAGACTTCCAGTCCTTAACAGCTGCCTTGAATCAGCCAATTGGCGGCCATCTTGCCCTTGGTGTTCTGAGAAACGTAGTTCTTTCAGATCCAAGGCAAGTAAGATGAAGGAGGAGGCAGCTCCTCCCTTCCAGGTCAGGGACATTTGAGTTTTAACTTCACAGTAAGGGTTAAGAACTAGCAGTAGCACTTGAAATCATGTAACCCCCCTTTCCGTCCACAGTCTGGGTGAAAGGTCGTGAACAGTCAGGCAGTCCAGGTATTGGAGGCGTCTGTAACGTCAGTTTTAGGTCATTGAAAGCTTTGTCAGCTTCTTCAGTCCAGGTAACAGGGTCTCATACTTTCTTAGGCCTTTTCCACAGGCAATTGCTGCCAATGGTGCCTCAATTTCAGCATAATGCGAGACCCACTGTCGACAATAACTGGTGAAGCCCAGAAATTACATCATTTGTTTCTTAGTGACCGGTTTTGGCATTTTTTCTTTGAATGGCCGTAATTCTGCCAGGTGGGAGGGATTTGCCCTCCCCGAAATGACATGACACAGAAACGTAACCTCTGTGGCAACAAACCGCATTCCGCATCATTGGCTCTGTCCCTCAGAGCCAATGACAGTAGGCTCATCAATACGCCCCTCCACTGTATCCAAAAACACAAGGGCGCTCATCTTACGGGACGAAACCCAACCTGACGAAGCCGTCAATCATCAGTACATGACTTCACGACAGACAAAATAAAGAAAAATTATTGATATGTTTCATGCTTGTCACAATCAACCCAATCATACACAGCTCATACGGGCAATGGCAGGAATCCCATTTCCATTCAAAATAAAGAAAAATGATTGATTTGTTTCATGCTTGTCAGAATCAACCCAATAATACACAGCTCATACGCGCAATGGCAAGAATCCCATTTCCATACAATCCGGGTCAAATACAGTATGACACAAGTAATATGCAACCATTCGAATGGTGAATAAACCCAATTTGACAATTCTACGTCACCATTCCCCCATTCAGGGCCTAGAATGATTAAAAAACCTATATTATTCCATCTCTAAACACTAGCCAAAACGTCCTCTGAAGCTGAGAAAAAAACGTTCTACCGGAACCTGAGACAGAATAGTATGTGGATTCAGGTCTAATCCATTTCACTTCTAGTCCATTTATATTACTTCATCTTATTTGTACCTCATTTTTAATTAACCGTGAATGAGGCGGTCCAGTCTGGCATGTGCAAGAGTTTTCCTGCTGCAGAATAAAACAAAAAGTATAAATCAGCCCCTGCAACATTGTTCTAACAGCCGAAAGTATTATAATGAAGCCTTTAACTCACTAACAGTTCGGCATGAGTAAAATTACCGACACTTTTTTAATTTTACAATTGTGTTCACGTAACTGGAAGATCTTTATTCATTAATAATCACGTCTGAGAGGATACTAATCACGGGCAAGCAGGTACAACAGCATTGGTCTCTCCTGACACAATACTCAATTCCAACTTGTTTTAATAAATTACATTATAATCTTATACAGACGAGTGTGCTGATTTCCTTCACTTTGGACATTAAATCCACATTAAACATTCAATCCAGACCTGAAAATTTCTGTTAAATGTTCCTGTTAAATCTTTGAGGCGGTCAGGGGGTACTTAGGATTGTCTGCTTGATTAACGTTTCCTTTGTGGGGAAAAAAAAAAAAAAAATTGCGTTTTTTGGCAACAAAAAGTTAAAATTATTAGCTCCCTCGAAACTACGGTGCAGTCGTCCAAAATACTGGCCGATGATCAGATTAATTAAATCTGATTAAATGTAATAACCATTATTACAATAAATGAAAAACAAGGTTCTTGTGTGTATGTGTATTTGTGTATTTTGGATGCTCACGTTCTTGCAGATTCCACAGACGGCCTCCACGTGTCCGCCGGACACCCCACCGGCTCTCTCCCCCACCCCTAGTCAGTCCGGCCCCCCTTCCCCCGCGTCTCCGGCCTCTTTCCCGTCTCTGGGCACGGCGGCGGTCTGTGACGTCACGGGCCCTCACTGTGTTCTTCCTCTCCCGTCGCTCATTTTCAGCCTTTGCAGCAACAGTCTCACCCTTTTCCTGGTGAACGCAGGCTTTCTGCCAGTCAAAAATGTCCTCTAGACGGCCAGTCTTTCCAGCACTTTTCCTCATCTTTTCGATGGGTGAAATGGGTGAAGATGGGGGAGGGGTGCTCTCACGTGTGGGGTTGTGGGCAGTGGGGGGTAAACGGGCGCAACTCATTGAAGTCCAGGCGCTGGTGCTTCTGCTTGAGGTCTGGGCGCTAGTTGGGGGGGCGGGTGGGGCAGAGTCCAGTCCGGGTCCAGCTTCGCACAGTGGGGCGCGGCCTGTTTGGGTGTCTGCCTCACTCAGCCACATTCTAATCTATTTAAATTTGTTTTTCATTTTTCTTTTTAGTTGACTGGTCCTCAGTCATCTCAAGTCTAACCTGCAAAGCCTCCAGCTGTTTAACGCTCAGGCTTCCTGTTTTTTGGAAATTTAGGTTGTCTGACCCACAGTTCCGACAAAGGTTGTGGGTTTTATTCTTTTCCATAGTTGATTCTCTCAGATGTTTACAAGTTTAAGTTTCACGAAAGGAAAAACAATGGGCCACTCAAGGTTTTCCATTATTCAATTCAATTCAATTCAATTCAATTCAATTCAATTCAATTCAATTCAATTCAATTTTATTTATATAGCGTTTAATACAACAGATGTTGTCTCTAGACGCTTTCCAGAGATCCAGAACATGAACATAAACATAAATATAAACCCCCGAGCAATTATTACATAACAATGGCAGGTAAAAACTTGGTTGGGGGGGACTGCAGGCATGAGCGCAGCTCCCGAGGCTCCGGCCTGCAATCATGCACAAAAGAGAAAAAGAGGGAGGCCGGCACAAGAAACTACAGGAACGATGGACAAAAATGATAGCTATGAGATATTTGTAATGAATAAAAATGGAAATGGAGAAGAGAGGAAGGGAAGAGGAGAGGAGAAGGGTGAGAGGCACCGCCCAGCGGATCATGTCGGTGCCCCCTGCAGCATAAGCCTATAGCAGCATATCTACCGCGAAGCTATATTTGAGACTAACTATTATAGTCTTGTTCTATAGCTGCAACTATGACTACTGACTCTAACAGTAGTCATAGTCATATGACTACTAGAGTTTACACTAACTAGAGATTTACCAACACCAGCTAGAGGTTTACTAAACACTAACTATAGGCTTTACTAAACAGAAAGGTTTTAAGTTTGGTTTTAAAGGTGGAGGTGGTGTCAGCATCCTTAACCCAGATTGGAAGTTGGTTCCATAGTAACGGTGCCTGATAGCAGAACGCCCGCCCTCCAAATCTACATTTAGATACTCTAGGAACTACGAGTAAACCTGCACTCTGAGAGCGGAGAGCTCTGCCAGGAACATAAGGCACTATGAGGTCTTGTAAATAGTGCGGAGCTAAGTTCTTTTGCGCTTTATATGCAAGTAATAGAATTTTAAATTGGATTCTGAATTTTACAGGTAGCAAATGGAGCGACGCCAACACTGGAGAGACCAGGTCTCTCCTGCTGATTCCTGTCAGTACTCGTGCTGCTGCATTCTGGATCAGCTGGAGCCTATTCAGCAAATTACTTGGACATCCTGCTAATAACACATTACAGTAATCTAGTCTAGAAGATACAAACGCATGAACTAGTTTTTCTGCATCACTCTGCGAGAGGATTTTCCTAATCTTTGCAATATTACGGAGATGGAAAAACTCTATTTTACAAACCTGATTAACATATGGTTTAAACGACATCGAAAACATCACCAAGGTTTCTCACAGTTGCACTGGAAGCCATCGCAACACCATCTAATCCCTTCCTAAAATGCTCTGGACCAAGAATGATAACCTCTGTTTTATCTGAATTTAGAAGCAAGACATTTCTGGACATCCAGTCCTTCATGTCCATCAGACATGCCTGAAGTTTAACTAACGGTTCTGTTTCATCCGGCTTCATAGACAAATAGAGCTGCATATTGTTGTGATTGAATTGATCACCCCGGGTTTGTTGATTGAGCTGGAAAAGTTAAATAAAGACACAAGACTGGGATACAATTAAAGATTTTACCTCTGCAGAGGGAGACCAGCAGGACAGGCTCCGCAGCCATCCTAACAGATCTGCCCGCCCCGCGTGTGTGAGGGATATTTATTACTCTTAGAGAAAGGGGGAGAGGGGTGGCCCAAGTTGTTTTATTGCTCAGGGGCCTCTCTTATCTGTATCTGGTACAGCATGGTACTTTCAGTGAAAAAGTCAGAGTAATGCACTTTAGTTTTACATACAGAAAGATTTAGTTAATCAGCCCATAGAGTTTACATATTAAGTTTGATTTTAAATTATTTTTTATTCAACAATTCCCCCTTTTGATCTCTAATCAGAGATCACCTTATGTATCTTCTTTCTTCTTTATTCTTGCTCTTCAGGGTCAGAGGTAGACTATTCTGATCACCCAGTGGACCCGCTCAGAGGATTATTCTGCCCCTTTCTTGAGAGCTAAGGTCTTTATGAACGCTGCTGTGCCAGATCCAGCCGGATCTGGGGTCCTCATCTTCATGGGGGGGTCCGGTGGGGCCCACTGCGATCAGTGACACCACGTGTCACCTTTCCTGTGGAGTCTGATGACGTGGGAGGTCCGTTCTGGGTCCTGTCCAGCTTGGCTCCGACCACTGTCTCTTGATGACTCACAGGGGAACCCCACCTGTCCGTGGAGTCTGTGTCCGTCCGTCCGTCTCCGACCTGTTTGGAGTAAGCAGAGACCAAACTTTGCAGTTCGGAGAAGTGAGCTTTCTGACCAAATTGTTATCCGTCAGTCTCCTTCAAGTAGGGCGAATTCTGCGGCTCTAGAAAAAGTCGTCCAGTCTGTAGTTTGTACGGGTCAGTCCGTGGCCCGCGTTCACCCATGTCATTTTGGTCTGTGCACAGATTTTTACCAATTTAGTCTTCATATTCGCATGCCCCATCCAGCGTTTCCCAAACGCCTTCATGATCTCACCTACTGCACAATACTCAACTCCAGATGATTCAATACATTATCCTACAATTTCATACAGATAGGTGTGGAGCAATCATTGTTTCTTTATGAACATTACTGATTTCTTTCCCTTCGGGCACTGTATGTACACCCACTTCAACAATCCAGACATGCAAATTACTCTGTTAAATCCTTTACACAGTCCGGGGGTACTTATATCAGTACCAATACTTATATATCTTATATTAGGCCAAGCTGAGAATGAACCCAAACTTTTCCGATGCTCGTATTAAAGCCAATGTAGGTTCTCACTAGGGGTGTGCAAACAAGGGTACCTCACGATTCGATTCGATTATTGTGATTTTTAATGCTTTTTTCCATACAAGATTGATTTTGTCTTCATCTGTGGCTACATTTGTAAATAAATAGCCAATCAATGAACTCAGTTCCTCTAACAACACTCATTAAGTAAATAACAAGGTTTTTTGAACATTTGACATGTATTTTTCAAAGACACAAAATAATGTATTTTATGACTATGTAAACATTTGCTCTTTGACTTACTTAACTTTGACCAGGGAAAGCTGCACTTGCATGAGAGCGCCCTCTATTGGTGGAAAACATCATTAATTCAAGTAAACAAGATATGTACTTAGTGTAAACATATCTGCCATATTTCAAGTGAACAATAAGAAATGTGCATTCTTGAAAATGAAATGTTCAGCAGCTTATTCAGTCTGGAATCTGGATAGGATAACTTAATTTTTATTTTTTTTGAATTAATCGATTCCAAATCGTCACGTGACGCATCGCGATGCATCGACACACCGATGAATTGCACCCACCTCTAGTTCTCACATTCATTGTTTATGGAGTTGTCCTCACATTCAGCAATTCAACCAACCTTACCCACGTCGTACTTCAGGAAAACAACAGGTTTTACCAATAAATAGTCTTTATTGATTCCATCAACACATCTACAATGCTGCAGAGGGAAACGTTACTGGATCCACTCTCCGGTCCCGGGGTTTCGGGAGTCCCTGCGGTTACCGTGGTTACCGTCCCCAAACACACACCTGTCCACATGTTTAACTCAAAATAAAAGAAATCAAGAATCTTCCAGAATCAGTGAAGTTAAGCGTCGTTACGCTGGTCCACATCAGTCCCGGGTCTGTTTAGCTTTCCCCCGTTTTCTCTTCTGGTTCCTGCTGGTTTCCGTTTGTTCTGCTGGTCTTTGCTGGTTCCTGCTGGTCTCCGTTTGTTCTGCTGGTCTTTGCCGGTCTCTGCTGGTCTCCGTTGGGTTCCTCGGGGCTCTGCTGGTTTTTACCGGTCTCTGCTAGTCTTTTCAGGTCTTTACCAGTCTTTTCCGGTCCCTCCTGGTCCCCGTCCCCCCCCTCGGAGCAGGGGTGCAGTGATTGGACGATGCAGTCCAGCGTCCAGCGGTCCTCCCGCAGGACGTGGTCCTGCAGGGTGAACTGGCCCTGCTTGGTTCTGGTCAGCTCCTTCACGTGAGCGCAGGAGGACAGAGCTGCACGACACACATGGTTCAACTTTAATTCAGAATTAAATGAATGAAAATGACCATTCCGAATTAAACTTAATTCCAAAGTTGCTGACTTTGATCAATATTCATTGAAACATTTTTCTGCAAGTTTGCAAAACAAAAGGTTCTTACATCTAGTTTTAAAGTGTATTTGTAATGACAGGGAAGAACATGAAATAAGTTTATAGCGGTTAATGATCAATAATCAGGATTATTGGCAGTAATCTAAGGAAGAGTATCAGGGCCATGCAGGAGAAAAAAAATATTTTCATTATGCACTTCGAGAAAAAATTCAAAATGTGGAGGAAAAAGAAGTCGAAATTCCGAGAATAAAGTCGAAATTCCGAGAATAAAGTCGAAATTCCGAGAATAAAGTCGAAATTCCGTGAATAAAGTCGGAATTTCGTGAATAAAATCCAAATATCGTGAATAAAGTCGAAAATGAAGTCGAGAATAAAGTCGAAATTCCGAGAATAAAGTCAGAATTCTGTGAATACAGTCGAAAATAAAGTGGAAAAGTTGAGAATAAAGTTGAAATTCCGAGAATAAAGTCGAAATTCCGAGAATAAAGTCGAAATTCCGAGAATAAAGTCAAAATTCCGAGAATAAAGTCGAAATTCCGAGAATAAAGTCGAAATTCCGAGAATAAAGTCGAAATTCCGAGAATAAAGTCGCAATTCTGTGAATAGTCGAAAATAAAGTGGAAAAGTTGAGAATAAAGTCGAAATTCCGAGAATAAAGTCGAAATTCCGAGAATAAAGTCGAAATTCCGAGAATAAAGTCGGAATTCTGTGAATACAGTCGAAAATAAAGTGGAAAAGTTGAGAATAAAGTTGAAATTCCGAGAATAAAGTCGGAATTCTGTGAATACAGTCGAAAATAAAGTGGAAAAGTTGAGAATGAAGTCGAAATCCCGAGAATAAAGTCGGAATTCCGAGAATAAAGTCGAAATTCCGAGAATAAAGTCGAAATTCCGAGAATAAAGTTGAAATTCCGAGAATAAAGTTGAAATTCCGAGAATAAAGTCGAAGTTCCGAGAATAAAGTCGAAATTCTGTGAATACAGTCGAAAATAAAGTGGAAAAGTTGAGAATAAAGTTGAAATTCTGAGAATAAAGTCGGAATTCTGTGAATACAGTCGAAAATAAAGTGGAAAAGTTGAGAATAAAGTCGAAGTTCCGAGAATAAAGTCGAAATTCCGAGAATAAAGTCGAAATTCCGAGAATAAAGTCGAAATTCCGAGAATAAAGTCGAAATTCCGAGAATAAAGTCGAAATTCTGTGAATACAGTCGAAAATAAAGTCGAAATCCCGAGAATGAAGTCGGAATTCCGAGAATAAAGTCGAAATTCCGAGAATAAAGTCGAAATTCCGAGAATAAAGTCGAAATTCCGAGAATAAAGTCGAAATTCCGAGAATAAAGTCGAAATTCCGTGAATAAAGTCGAAATTTCGTGAATAAAATCCAAATATCGAGAATAAAGTCGAAATTCCGAGAATAAAGTCGAAATTCGGAGAATAAAGTCGGAATTCTGTGAATACAGTCGAAAATAAAGTGGAAAGGTTGAGAATAAAGTTGAAATTCCGAGAATAAAGTCGGAATTCTGTGAATACAGTCGAAAATAAAGTGGAAAAGTTGAGAATGAAGTCGAAATCCCGAGAATAAAGTCGAAATTCCGAGAATAAAGTCGAAATTCCGTGAATAAAGTCGAAATTCCGTGAATAAAATCCAAATATCGTGAATAAAGTGGAAAAGTCGAGAATGAAGTCGAGAATAAAGTCGAAATTCCGAGAATAAAGTCGAAATTCCGAGAATAAAGTTGAAATTCCGAGAATAAAGTTGAAATTCCGAGAATAAAGTCGGAATTCTGTGAATACAGTCGAAAATAAAGTCGAAAAGTTGAGAATAAAGTTGAAATTCCGAGAATAAAGTCGGAATTCTGTGAATACAGTCGAAAATAAAGTGGAAAAGTTGAGAATGAAGTCGAAATCCCGAGAATAAAGTCGAAATCCCGAGAATAAAGTCGAAATTCCGAGAATAAAGTCGGAATTCTGTGAATACAGTCGAAAATAAAGTCGAAAAGTTGAGAATAAAGTCGAAATTCCGAGAATAAAGTCGAAATTCCGAGAATAAAGTCGAAAATTTCGAGAATAAAGTTGAAATTCCGAGAATAAAGTCGAAATTCGGAGAATAAAGTCGGAATTCTGTGAATACAGTCGAAAATAAAGTGGAAAAGTTGAGAATAAAGTCGAAATCCAGAGAATAAAGTCGGAATTCTGTGAATACAGTCGAAAATAAAGTGGAAAAGTTGAGAATGAAGTCGAAATTCCGAGAATAAAGTCGAAATTCCAAGAATAAAGTCGAAATTCCGAGAATAAAGTCGAAATTCTGTGAATAAAATCCAAATATCGTGAATAAAGTCGAAAAGTCGAGAATGAAGTCGAGAATAAAGTCGAAATTCCGAGAATAAAGTCAGAATTCTGTGAATACAGTCGAAAATAAAGTGGAAAAGTTGAGAATAAAGTCGAAATTCCAAGAATAAAGTCGAAATTCCGAGAATAAAGTCGGAATTCTGTGAATACAGTCGAAAATAAAGTCGAAAAGTTGAGAATAAAGTCGAAATTCCGAGAATAAAGTCGAAATTCCGAGAATAAAGTCGAAATTCGGAGAATAAAGTCGAAATTCGGAGAATAAAGTCGGAATTCGGAGAATAAAGTCGGAATTCTGTGAATACAGTCGAAATCCCGAGAATAAAGTCGGAATTCTGTGAAAACAGTCGAAATTCCGAGAATAAAGTCGAAATTCCGAGAATAAAGTCGAAATTCCGAGAATAAAGTCGAAATTCCGAGAATAAAGTCGAAATTCGGAGAATAAAGTCGAAATTCTGTGAATACAGTCGAAAATAAAGTGGAAAAGTTGAGAATAAAGTCGAAATTCCGAGAATAAAGTCGGAATTCTGTGAATACAGTCGAAAATAAAGTGGAAAAGTTGAGAATGAAGTCGAAATCCCGAGAATAAAGTCGAAATTCCGAGAATAAAGTCGGAATTCTGTGAATACAGTCGAAAATAAAGTCGAAAAGTTGAGAATAAAGTCGGAATTCTGTGAATACAGTCGAAATTCCGAGAATAAAGTCGAAATTCGGAGAATAAAGTCGGAATTCTGTGAATACAGTCGAAAATAAAGTGGAAAAGTTGAGAATAAAGTCGAAATCCCGAGAATAAAGTCGGAATTCTGTGAATACAGCCGAAAATAAAGTCGAAAAGTTGAGAATAAAGTCGAAATTCCGAGAATAAAGTCGAAATTCCGAGAATAAAGTTGAAATTCCGAGAATAAAGTCGAAATTCGGAGAATAAAGTCGGAATTCTGTGAATACAGTCGAAAATAAAGTGGAAAAGTTGAGAATAAAGTCGAAATTCCGAGAATAAAGTCGAAATTCCAAGAATAAAGTCGAAATTCCGAGAATAAAGTCGAAATTCTGTGAATAAAATCCAAATATCGTGAATAAAGTCGAAAAGTCGAGAATGAAGTCGAGAATAAAGTCGAAATTCCGAGAATAAAGTCAGAATTCTGTGAGTACAGTCGAAAATAAAGTGGAAAAGTTGAGAATAAAGTCGAAATTCCGAGAATAAAGTCGAAATTCCGAGAATAAAGTCGGAATTCTGTGAATACAGTCGAAAATAAAGTCGAAAAGTTGAGAATAAAGTCGAAATTCCGAGAATAAAGTCGAAATTCGGAGAATAAAGTCGAAATTCGGAGAATAAAGTCGGAATTCGGAGAATAAAGTCGGAATTCTGTGAATACAGTCGAAATCCCGAGAATAAAGTCGGAATTCTGTGAAAACAGTCGAAATTCCGAGAATAAAGTCGAAATTCCGAGAATAAAGTCGAAATTCCGAGAATAAAGTCGAAATTCCGAGAATAAAGTCGAAATTCGGAGAATAAAGTCGAAATTCTGTGAATACAGTCGAAAATAAAGTGGAAAAGTTGAGAATAAAGTCGAAATTCCGAGAATAAAGTCGGAATTCTGTGAATACAGTCGAAAATAAAGTGGAAAAGTTGAGAATGAAGTCGAAATCCCGAGAATAAAGTCGAAATTCCGAGAATAAAGTCGGAATTCTGTGAATACAGTCGAAAATAAAGTCGAAAAGTTGAGAATAAAGTCGGAATTCTGTGAATACAGTCGAAATTCCGAGAATAAAGTCGAAATTCGGAGAATAAAGTCGGAATTCTGTGAATACAGTCGAAAATAAAGTGGAAAAGTTGAGAATAAAGTCGAAATCCCGAGAATAAAGTCGGAATTCTGTGAATACAGCCGAAAATAAAGTGGAAAAGTTGAGAATAAAGTCGGAATTCTGTGAATACAGTCGGAATTCTGTGAATACAGTCGAAATTCTGTGAATACAGTCGAAATTCCGAGAATAAAGTCGAAATTCCGAGAATAAAGTCGAAATTCCGAGAATAAAGTCGAAATTCCGAGAATAAAGTCGAAATTCTGTGAATAAAATCCAAATATCGTGAATAAAGTCAAAAAGTCGAGAATGAAGTTGAGAATAAAGTCGAAATTCCGAGAATAAAGTCAGAATTCTGTGAATACAGTCGAAAATAAAGTGGAAAAGTTGAGAATAAAGTCGAAATTCCGAGAATAAAGTCGAAATTCCGAGAATAAAGTCGAAATTCGGAGAATAAAGTCGAAATTCTGTGAATACAGTCGAAAATAAAGTGGAAAAGTTGAGAATAAAGTCGAAATTCCGAGAATAAAGTCGGAATTCTGTGAATACAGTCGAAAATAAAGTCGAAAAGTTGAGAATAAAGTCGGAATTCTGTGAATACAGTCGAAATTCCGAGAATAAAGTCGAAATTCGGAGAATAAAGTCGGAATTCTGTGAATACAGTCGAAAATAAAGTGGAAAAGTTGAGAATAAAGTCGAAATCCCGAGAATAAAGTCGGAATTCTGTGAATACAGTCGAAAATAAAGTGGAAAAGTTGAGAATGAAGTCGAAATCCCGAGAATAAAGTCGGAATTCTGTGAATACAGCCGAAAATAAAGTGGAAAAGTTGAGAATAAAGTCGGAATTCTGTGAATACAGTCGGAATTCTGTGAATACAGTCGAAATTCCGAGAATACAGTCGAAATTCCGAGAATAAAGTCGAAATTCCGAGAATAAAGTCGAAATTCCGAGAATAAAGTCGAAATTCCGAGAATAAAGTCGAAATTCTGTGAATAAAATCCAAATATCGTGAATAAAGTCAAAAAGTCGAGAATGAAGTTGAGAATAAAGTCGAAATTCCGAGAATAAAGTCAGAATTCTGTGAATACAGTCGAAAATAAAGTGGAAAAGTTGAGAATAAAGTCGAAATTCCGAGAATAAAGTCGAAGTTCCGAGAATAAAGTCGAAATTCCGAGAATAAAGTCGAAATTCCGTGAATAAAGTCAAAATTCCGAGAATAAAGTCGGAATTCTGTGAATAGTCGAAAATAAAGTCGAAAAGTTGAGAATAAAGTCGAAATTCCGAGAATAAAGTCGAAATTCCGAGAATAAAGTCGAAAATGAAGTCGAGAATGAAGTCGAAATTCCGAGAATAAAGTCAGAATTCTGTGAATACAGTCGAAAATAAAATGGAAAAGTTGAGAATAAAGTCGAAATTCCGAGAATAAGGTCGAAATTCCGAGAATAAAGTCGAAATTCCGAGAATAAAGTCAGAATTCTGTGAATACAGTCGAAAATAAAGTGGAAAAGTTGAGAATAAAGTCGAAATTCCGAGAATAAAGTCGAAATTCCGAGAATAAAGTCGGAATTCTGTGAATAGTCGAAAATAAAGTCGAAAAATCGAGAATGAAGTCGAAATTCCGAGAATAAAGTCAGAATTCTGTGAATACAGTCGAAAATAAAATGGAAAAGTTGAGAATAAAGTCGAAATTCCGAGAATAAGGTCGAAATTCCGAGAATAAAGTCGAAATTCGGAAAATAAAGTCGGAATTCTGTGAACACAGTCGAAAATAAAGTCGAAGAGTTGAGAATAAAGTTGAAATTCCGAGAATAAAGTCGAAATTCCGAGAATAAAGTCGAAATCCCGAGAATAAAGTCGAAATCCCGAGAATAAAGTCGAAATTCCGAGAATAAAGTCGAAATTCCGAGAATAAAGTCGAAATTCCGAGAATAAAGTCGAAATTCCGAGAATAAAGTCAAAATTCCATGAATAAAGTCGGAATTCTGTGAATACAGTCGAAAATAAAGTGGAAAGGTTGAGAATAAAGTCGAAATTCCGAGAATAAAGTCGAAATTCCGTGAATAAAATCCAAATATCGTGAATAAAGTCAAAAAGTCGAGAATGAAGTCGAGAATAAAGTCGAAATTCCGAGAATAAAGTCGAAATTCCGAGAATAAAGTCGGAATTCTGTGAATAGTCGAAAATAAAGTCGAAATTCCGAGAATAAAGTCAGAATTCTGTGAATACAGTCGAAAATAAAATGGAAAAGTTGAGAATAAAGTCGAAATTCCGAGAATAAGGTCGAAATTCCGAGAATAAAGTCGAAATTCGGAAAATAAAGTCGGAATTCTGTGAACACAGTCGAAAATAAAGTCGAAGAGTTGAGAATAAAGTTGAAATTCCGAGAATAAAGTTGAAATTCCGAGAATAAAGTTGAAATTCCGAGAATAAAGTTGAAATCCCGAGAATAAAGTCGAAATCCCGAGAATAAAGTCGAAATTCCGAGAATAAAGTCGAAATTCCGAGAATAAAGTCGAAATTCCGAGAATAAAGTCGAAATTCCGAGAATAAAGTCGAAATTCCGAGAATAAAGTCGAAATTCCGAGAATAAAGTCAGAATTCTGTGAATACAGTCGAAAATAAAGTGGAAAAGTTGAGAATAAAGTCGAAATTCCGAGAATAAAGTTGAAATTCCGAGAATAAATTCAGAATTCTGTGAATAAGGTCGAAATTCCGAGAATAAAGTCGAAATTCCGAGAATAAAGTCGAAATTCCGAGAATAAAGTCGAAATTCCGAGAATAAAGTCAAAATTCCATGAATAAAGTCGGAATTCTGTGAATACAGTCGAAAATAAAGTGGAAAGGTTGAGAATAAAGTCGAAATTCCGAGAATAAAGTCGAAATTCCGTGAATAAAATCCAAATATCGTGAATAAAGTCAAAAAGTCGAGAATGAAGTCGAGAATAAAGTCGAAATTCCGAGAATAAAGTCAGAATTCTGTGAATACAGTCGAAAATAAAGTGGAAAAGTTTAGAATAAAGTCGAAATTCCGAGAATAAAGTCGAAATTCCGAGAATAAAGTCGGAATTCCGATAATAAAGTCGAAATTCCGAGAATAAAGTCGAAAATGAAGTCGAGAATAAAGTCGAAATTCCGAGAATAAAGTCGAAATTCCGAGAATAAAGTCGGAATTCTGTGAATAGTCGAAAATAAAATGGAAAAGTTGAGAATAAGGTCGAAATTCCGAGAATAAAGTCGAAATTCGGAAAATAAAGTCGGAATTCTGTGAACACAGTCGAAAATAAAGTCGAAAAGTTGAGAATAAAGTCGAAATTCCGAGAATAAAGTCGAAATTCCGAGAATAAAGTCGAAATTCCGAGAATAAAGTCGAAATTCCGAGAATAAAGTCGAAATTCCGAGAATACAGTCGAAAATAAAGTCGAAAAGTTGAGAATAAAGTCGAAATTCCGTGAATAAAATCCAAATATCGTGAATAAAATCCAAATATCGTGAATAAAATCCAAATATCGTGAATAAAGTCGAAAAGTCGAGAATGAAGTCGAAATTCCGAGAATAAAGTCGGAATTCTGTGAATACAGTCGAAAATAAAGTCAAAATTTCGAGAATAAAGTCAAAATTTCGAGAATAAAGTCAAAATTCCATGAATAAAGTCGGAATTCTGTGAATACAGTTGAAAATAGTCGAAATTCCGAGAATAAAGTCGAAATTCCGAGAATAAAGTCGAAATTCCGAGAATAAAGTCGAAATTCCGAGAATAAAGTCGAAATTTCGTGAATAAAGTCGAAATTTCGTGAATAAAGTCGAAATTTCGTGAATAAAGCCAAAATTTCGAGAATAAAGTCGAAATTTCGTGAATAAAGTCGAAATTTCGAGAATAAAGTCGAAATTTCGTGAATAAAGTCGAAATTTTGTGAATAAAGTCGAAATTTCGTGAATAAAGCCAAAATTTCGAGAATAAAGTCGAAATTTCGTGAATAAAGTGGAAAAGTCGTGAATAAAGTCGAAAAGTCGAGAATAAAGTCGAAAATAAAGTCGAAAAGTCGAGAATAAAGTCAAAATTCCGAGAATAAAGTTGACGTTTAGAGAAGAAGAATGTAGCTTCACCTTTCCCCAGGTCGTCCACCAGACTCCGGACGTAGAAGCCTCCGCCACACTCGATGTCTAGGGACAAATGGAATTCTGGGAGTTCATTTGAGAAGAAACTGACAAGGAATTAAACTAAATATTGCAGGGATGAAACCAGAATCTGTCCGGTTCCGGCGGCCTCACCCAGCGTGAAGATCGGGGGCTTGAACTCCTGCAGCTTCAGGCAGTGAACGAAAACCTGCCGCGCTGGTTTGGCCTCAACCTTGTGGCCTTTTTTCAGCAGGACAGACAGACGCTGGCCGTCCTGTTTCAGCGCAGAGTAGCTAAAATAGAATACAATAAACTTTATTGATCCCCAATAACATAAACATAAACACGCTCAACAATTTTTACAAAATATACACGAAAGTAAGGAGTATTAGGGCCAAACTAAGACAAAAAAAAAAAATGGAAATTACGAAAATAAAGTCGCAGAATTACCAGAATAAAGTCATAATGTTGTGAGAATAAAGTCGTAATATATAAATATAACTTCACAAGACATTCCTCATTTTAACACAGGGAGAAGATGCTCTTCCTCTTAGAGTTTTCATAAATTACCACTTTATTCTCGTAATATTACGACTTTATTCTCATAAATTACCACTTTATTCTCCTAATGTGACGACTTTATTCTCGTAATATTACAACTTTATTCTCATAAATGACTACTTTATTCTCCTAATGTGACGACTTTATTCTCGTAATGTTACGACTTTATTCTCCTAATGTGACGACTTTATTCTCCTAATGTGACGACTTTATTCTCCTAATGTGACGACTTTATTCTCGTAATATTACAACTTTATTCTCATAAATGACTACTTTATTCTCCTAATGTGACGACTTTATTCTCGTAATGTTACGACTTTATTCTCCTAATGTGACGACTTTATTCTCCTAATGTGACGACTTTATTCTCGTAATGTGACGACTTTATTCTCGTAATGTGACGACTTTATTCTCGTAATGTGACGACTTTATTCTCGTAATGTGACGACTTTATTCTCGTAATGTGACGACTTTATTCTCGTAATGTTACGACTTTATTCTCGTAATGTGACGACTTTATTCTCGTAATGTGACGACTTTATTCTCGTAATGTGACGACTTTATTCTCGTAATGTGACGACTTTATTCTCGTAATGTGACGACTTTATTCTCGTAATGTGACGACTTTATTCTCGTAATGATACGACTTTATTTTCGCAACATTATGACTTTATTCACGCAATTTTACGACTTTATCATCATTATATGACGACTTTATTCTCGTAATTTCAAAAAAAAATTTTGTCTTAGTTTGGCCCTAATACTCCGTCGTACGAAAGTATGAAAAGGTATAAAAAAGTGTATCCTAAAATAAAAAACCAACCAATAAATAGCTAAGTAATTAAAAAGAGCAATATAAAAAAATGAGCAATGTACAAAAGAAGTACTAAACCCGAAAAGCGAATAATATATACATGTGCAAAGAGACAAAAATACCAGTGATGTATTTAAAGAGAGAAGGTTATTGCACTTTTAAACTGAACTTGTGGAGTGACTTGAACCATTACTAGAAGAGAAAGCAATTTACAAAAATGCTGAGCATAAAATATGTAAATATACATATTTGCTTTCAGAAAAGCAGGTTATTGCACTTGAGTGACTAGAGTTGTTGTTGTGGAGTCTGATGGCTGTCGAGACGAAGGAGCTGCTAAACACACAGACACCCGTTGGTGCCGGTCCGGCTAACGCTGCAGAGGAAACCTCCGGTTTACCAGGGAACCACCATGGAATCATGGCGGTAGTGACCGGTAGAGACCGGTAGTGGGCGGTAGTGACCAGTAGCGGGCGGTAGCGACCGGTAGAGGGCGGTAGCGGGCGGTAGTGACCGGTAGCGGGCGGTAGTGACCAGTAGCGGGCGGTAGCGACCGGTAGAGGGCGGTAGCGGGCGGTAGTGACCAGTAGCGGGCGGTAGCGACTGGTAGTTACTAGTAGTGGGCGGTAGTGACCAGTAGTGGTCGGTAGCAACCGGTAGTGACCGGTCGCAACCGGTAGCGGGCGATAGCGACTGGTAGCGACTGGTAGCAGGCGGTAGCTAGCATCACTCACAGCGGGGGAACCTGCAGGATTTCTCCGGTGAAAGACTTGAGCTTCTCCTCCAGGTCCAGCCGGGTCACGTGTTCTGGGGGGAACCAGACAGAACAGTTAGTTGCGGCTAGGTGCCGCGGCTAAGCACGGCGGCTAGTCTAGGCCCCTAGCCGACCCAGGAGGATCCTGGGAGAACCACCTACCGAAGGCCGTCTCCAGCACGACGGCGCCGGTGGCGTCCAGGGTGTCGGTGGCTTTTCCCAGCTCTGCTACCGCTACGTATTTCTGGAACACGAATGGAGGGAGGGAGGGATGATATATCAAGGATATATGATGGATGATGGACCCGCTTGGTTGGTTCAGACTCACCTTGGATCCAGACAACATGCTGCTCAGCATCTTGGTTCCGTTTCCGATTCCAACAACTGAGGAGGAAACAGAACCAACATTTACTGGACCTGGACCACCGAGGAGGACTCTGGTGGAACCAGTTTTTGCTTCATGTAAACCCGCGGCCGCTGGGGCTGCTGGGAGTTGTAGTTCTCTCACCTAGCAGCCGGGGCTGCTGGGAGTTGTAGTTCTCTCACCTAGCAGCCGGGGCTGCTGGGAGTTGTAGTTCTCTCACCTAGCAGCCGGGGCTGCTGGGAGTTGTAGTTCTCTCACCTAGCAGCCGGGGCTGCTGGGAGTTGTAGTTCTCTCACCTAGCAGCCGGGGCTGCTGGGAGTTGTAGTTCTCTCACCTAGCAGCCGGGGCTGCTGGGAGTTGTAGTTCTCTCACCTAGCAGCCGGGGCTGCTGGGAGTTGTAGTTCTCTCAGCAGCCGGGGCTGCTGGGAGTTGTAGTTCTCTCACCTAGCAGCCGGGGCTGCTGGGAGTTGTAGTTCTCTCACCTAGCCGCCGGGGCTGCTGGGAGTTGTAGTTCTCTCACCTAGCAGCCGGGGCTGCTGGGAGTTGTAGTTCTCTCACCTAGCCGCCGGGGCTGCTGGGAGTTGTAGTTCTCTCACCTAGCAGCCGGGGCTGCTGGGAGTTGTAGTTCTCTCACCTAGCACTCCGCTAGCCGCGCTGTCCAGCGTCCCTCCGTGTCCCATCTTCAGCACCTGCTTCCCTCTCTTCCTCGGGTTGCAGTTCTTGACGCCGGCCTCTGGAACAAGCAGGGAAACACATAAATATCTTTATACACAAACAACAAGGTATCAATCTTTATCAAGATGCTTCAAGGAACAGGTGCATTTGAGACAGACACAATTGGATATCTCTTAAAATTAATAATGTTCCACCTTTTTGAATGAAGCCATATTATTTTCTTCATGGATGATTTGGAATTTTCTGTTTCTGATATTATTAATATCATTTTGTTTAAGATTTTTTTTTATTGTGCACTTCGAGAAAAAAGTCGAAATGTCGAGAATAAAGTCGAAACTTCACCTTTTTCTCAACATTTCGATTTTTTTCTCGACATTTCGACTTTTTTCTCGACATTTCCCGTTTTTTCTCGAAGTGCGTAATGAAAACATAAAAATCTTCCTCCTCTAAACTATTATTTTTCTCCTGCCTGGCCCTAATATACGGAGCCCTGGAGGTGACATGGAAATTATTATTGTTATCTCGTGCGCACGACATATTATCTCACGCCATTCACTTCAACATATACAGCTATTGATGCCAAGCATTTATCTAGTCGTCGAAGTCCGATCTCGGGAAACTGGCTTCACAAACGACGTTTCAAAAGTGGAACTATTTCCAGAGGCGGAGTTGACACAAAGTGTTGACATTGTCACGTGAGCGTGCTAGACCAATCAGAGTGGCCGCTGGTCCAAGATCGCTGCCTACAGTGCTGATTTTATTTGTAGAAATAAGCTTTAAATTGCACTAAAATGACTACAAACAATGTTATATGTAAAATTAATCTGAGTTATAAACCTAAGAGACCTGCTGAAACAGTGATAATGGGAGTCACCGTGATTTGTCCAGCATGATCACATGACCGGGTCGAAGCACTAATTTGGCTAATCGAAAAATAGTTATGATATTAAAACATCAACTGTGATAAGAGTTCCTCGAGAATTTACTTTGATGAACTACCAAATGTTTACTGTAGATAGTGTTTCTTGAAAAAGTGAAAATTAATTAAAAAAGTTAGATTTGCAAAGACTTCTCACATTATAGCGGAGATAAAAAGTCGTGCGCACAAGATAAAAAGTCGTGCGCACGAGACTCCGTACAAAAGCTCTAATTGTGTAGAAAAGATTTCAACCAGTTCATTTTTGGGGGTCATTAATACAGGGTTTTCACCGACGTCACGAAATGGGCGGTACCGCGACCCGGCAGCCATTGCGGAGGCATTATCTGTAGGCAGAGTGGAGGCTCTGGAGGGCGGGAGGTTGAACTACAATAACAAAGCTAACATGTAAAATTTGACCATGTCAAAACCACGGAAAACCTCGGCAAAACGTGGGGAAGATACCCGATACCGGGAAGGACTTGGTCCTCCAGAAAGGGCGAGGTATAAAGATAAATTAAACCTTTTAGGTGGCCATGATCCGTACGAGCTGGAGCAAACAACGTGGACCACGGATGACCCCACTATTCTGCCAACGATTAAATATCCTGACATCGTGAATTACCTAATTTTTTCCCCAAGCCCATACACAGCTGAGGATCTAAAAGCCTACAAAGGTTTGGAAGCTTATAACCAGATGGTGTGCGGATGGGTGAGAGAGCTGATGTATCAACAACTCCATGAACGGTGCATCGTGAAAGCTAAGGTAACGTCGTTAATAGATCAACTTATCTTTTGCATCTAGAATTATATAATCTATAATTACACGTTTTTTTAAACCAGGCTCTGACATTTTTTGGTTCCATTTGTACACTGTCAGGGTTACAGACTTGTAAGGGTCAATTTAGACCCTCCAAAATGAACCCACAGAGTCCTTGCCATCCACTTAGAGAAGCCCTGGTGTAGTGATTCTCTATATTATTATTCCAAGGATATCCAGTTTGATGCAATACTCAACAACCATAACCACTGTCATCTACAGATCACACTAATTATTTTAACACAGTATGAGAGTTAAGGCTTCATTATGTTAAATTGGTTCCATTTGGACACTCAAATCAGTCGACCTCCTCAAACTCAAAGACCCCTGGGGGCTGACCCCACTATGAAATGACAGTGATATAAGCCTACATGGTGTAATTTATTTAAAAAAGTAATTGATGAGTTATATGTTATTCTTGCAAGCTTATATTTGTTTTTCTTGTCTTTTATTCAGGTGCTTCATTCTCAGTCAATAAGAGAAACCCCTCTGGAACCATGGGTCATTGCTGAGAAGTCGGGTCGGATTCTTGGAGCCCACTGTACGTGTGTTGCTGGTCTCGGAGAAGTGTGCACACACGTTGCTGCATTGTTGTTTCTGATTGAAGAAATTATAAACTTGAGGGACTCAAAGACAGTGACCCAGGAAAAGGCATATTGGATGTTGCCTACTGCCTTGTCAAAGGTGGAGTACAAGGAGTGTGAAAATATTGACTTTACTGCAGCTAAGACCTATAAAGTAAAATAGCAGAGAGAAATAGTGGTGGTCATGTACACAAACAAACACAACAAAGTGCTAGTGATCACTCTATCAAAATAAGTAAAACACCAAAGCCAACTAGTCATGAATTGTCGTCATTATTTAGTGCTTTAAGCACAAGTGGAACAAAATCTGCTATTTTGTCACTGATAGAGCCTTATTCAGACAGTTTTATTCCAAAACCCATAGGTGAAAACTTTCCAGTGGTGTTGACTGAATTGCGAAACGAAGGAGCAGTTCACATGGACTACAGTGATGTTTTGTCTATTTGCAATGATATTAATATTTCAGTATCTGAGGAGCAAGCAAGGGCAGTTGAGGTAGCTACAAGGGATCAAGCTTCCTCTAAACTATGGTTTAGATTCCGTGCTGGCCGAATTACAGCATCTAAAATGAAAACTGCATGCTGCACTGATCCAAACAAACCAGCACAGAGCCTCATCAAAAGTGTATGCTATCCTGAGTCATACAAATTCACCTCAAAAGCCATGACCTGGGGATGTGATCACGAGACATTTGCACGTGATATCTTCATAAATGACCATAAGAAACGTCATGAAAATGTGAAAGCGGAAAACACAGGTTTCTTTATAAATCCAAGTGTGCCGTTCTTGGGAGCTTCCCCAGATGGACTTGTGTCTTGTGATTGTTGTGGTTTCAGTGTAATTGAAGTTAAATGTCCTTTCTGTGTCAAAAATGACATGGTAGATTGTGTATCCTACTTGGAGAAAGATGATGATGGAAAACTAAAACTAAATAGAAAGCATCAGTATTTCTACCAGGTGCAAACTCAACTTGGAGTGTGCAAACTGGAATCTGCCTATTTTGTTGTTTGGACAGAGAAAGATTTGCATGTTGAACTAATTACATTTGATGAAGAGTTCTGGGACACGATATGCAAGAAAAGCAAGCGCATTTTTGACACAGCCATTATGCCAGAGTTAGTTGGCAAATACTACACTAGGCTTTCATCTACCATGGCTGGTTCCTCACAACCTGATGTAGCTATATCTGTTTCTTCAGAGCCTTTAGTAGCCTTATCTCTTTCCTCACAACCTGGGGCACATGCCTCTGATGAATCACATGGTTCTGATTGTGCCACAAGTGCCAGTCAGCAAGAACAGACCTACTGCTTCTGTGACCAGGTTGAATTTGGTAAAATGATTTGTTGTGATTATGACAAATGTCAGATTCAATGGTTTCACTATTCATGTGTTAATGTTCAAGTTGCACCTAAAGGTAAATTGTAAGAGCCAATTGTTTAATTTAAGTAATTCATATTTTATTGCATTTAAGTTTTTCCCTTAGTGTATAAAAGTTGCATGTCATCCCATACTGTCTGATACAAGCTGCTAAAATGCGCCCCCTGGTGTATGGGCTTTTCGTTTTTATGCGCAGAAGCATCAGTTAATTAGAGGCTCAGATTATATAATAGTGAAGTGAAGACGCTAGAGCGACACGTGGGATACATTAGTTTGACCGTATTTTGCATTTTAAGTATTTTTGGGTGTTTTTCTGATATCTTCTTTGACTGGAACCCTTTTGTCAGGAAGATAAGCTGTGCTTTGTGCAAGTTCTGCCCTTTGTTTCGTTTGTGGGATTATCCTGTACCACGAGTGATCAGTAAACTCCACTAAAATCATCTACGGCTGTCTCCTGGAGTCTGTGAGTACGTGGTCCAGTTCATGCCTTTGATGTGCAAAGTACAGTGTGCCCGCCCAAAAAAGTACGAGTCAACTCAAACCTGTGTCACACTGGCGAATGTGGCGTCGGATAATGAAGGAGAAATATTCTGGAACCAAACGCCACTACAACTTGTCAAACTAATACCACATGAATGAATGAATGAAAAACGTTAGCCTGCCTGCCTTTTGAGCTATTTACATACCCTGCAGCAAGCCTTGAACTGTTTTATGGAACTTGTGACGGTTTAATTGAAGAATATATTCGATTTTGTGGAAAACTGTCACAAGTATAACGCGACGAGCGTGACGTCACTATGGACGAGGAAAGCATTGCGCAATCCGAGCAACCTGCACTGTTTGAACCTGGCCACAAGAGGGAGCCAAAACCTACCCCAAAGGCTTTAGAAGACAAACTGCACAGGCTCTTGAATGCAAGGAGATATAAGCTCAGGGTATTGACGGCAAAAGAGAAGGAAATGGAAGAAATTATGGAACATGATTGCAATGTGGAGGAAATTGAAGATGTACATTTAATAAACCTACAGCAATTTCGTGATGGTTTCATTGAAGCAAACAAAGCAGTTTTGCCTTTAATTAATGAAGAAGAGAAAGATGCAGACCAAGAACAATGGTTTCAACCAAAATTGGCCTACTTTAATGACTTTATTAAGAGAACAAATGAATGGATGGTGGGAGCCAAACAAAGACGGCTTGATACGGCACTGGAATGTGACAATGACGTGACCTTCATGGACAGTGTCTCGGTGGCGTCCGCATTAAAGCACGAAACAAATAAACATACTGGACGGGGCTCTGTCAGTGGTCTTTCCCGACACAGCAGTGCTTCCCGACACAGCAGTGCTTCCCGACACAGCAGTGCGTCAGCAGCTTCCTCAGCTCGTTTAAAAGAAGAAGCCAACAGAGCAGCACTACTCGCAAAGGCAGCCGCCATACAGAAACAACAAGATTTGGAAATTGAGCAGGCACATTTGAAACAAGAAATGGAGATGCAACAAGCAAGAATGAAGGCTAAAATGGCACAGTTGGAAATAGACACCGCAATTGCAGAGTCTGCTGCAAAAATCAAGGTATATACAGAGTTTGATGCCCCACAGCACAACTTGCCACGACAGGAAAAGCCTGAAGAGGGCGCTGCTTATGCTCCTGTGCCGCTGCAAATAAACACAGGCTCTTTATCACGACATTTGAAGCCTGAACAGGGCGCTGCATATGCTCCTGTGCCGCTGCAAATGAACAAAGGCTCTTTACCACGACATTTGAAGCCTGAACAGGGCGCTGCTTATGCTCCTGTGTCGCCTCAAAGAAGCACACGCTTCTTGTTAGGACAAGCAAAGCCTGAAGATGGTGCTACATTTGCTCCTAGCAACCCACAAAGGCAAAGGGACTCATCGCCACACACCGCTGATGTCAGACGCAAAACAACAAGCACAGTGCCACAGCATACACCCGGCTTTGCTGATGTCAGGTCCGTGAGGCATCAGGATCAGCCACCAAGGCAGCGTAACGCCTATGGTGAACAGCAACAAAACGATGGTATGGGGAACATACTTACAGTGATGCAGAGGCAGAATGACATTACGGAGATGCTTGCGAGGCAGCAACAAACTTCTCACCTTCCTCAAGTGAGTGTTCCAGTGTTCCATGGCGACCCACTTCAGTACAAGTCTTTTATGAGAGCATTTGAACACGCAATTGAGTCAAAGACACAGAACAGTGCTGACAAGCTCTACTACCTAGAACAATACACGGTGGGAGAGCCGAGAGACCTCATCAGGAGCTGTCAGCATATGACACCAGCACGCAGCTTCAAAGAGGCAACGAAACTGCTCACCCAGCATTAT
This sequence comes from Cololabis saira, assembly GCF_033807715.1. NCBI lineage: Eukaryota > Metazoa > Chordata > Actinopteri > Beloniformes > Belonidae > Cololabis > Cololabis saira. Next base: position 2,758,125 of record NC_084605.1, on the reverse strand, counting down.
GGAAACGAGTTAAAGATCGCCACTGCTTACATGGAGAAGGCTTTCCAGTGGCCTTCAATTAAGTCAGAAGATGGCAAATCATTGCACTCATTCTCACTGTTTCTTGTGTCGTGTCGCAATGCCATGGAAGACGTCGACTATATGGATGAGATGGACAACCCTGCAAACATGAGAGCCATCATTTCAAAGCTCCCATACAAACTACGTGAGAAATGGAGAGGAGCTGCTTTTGACATCCAAGAGAGAGGACAAGGGCGCGCCAAGTTTCCGGACTTGGTCAAATTTATAGAAAGGCAGGCTAAAGTCACCATGGACCCGCTCTTTGGGAATATTGCAGATGCTGGGCCCGCTACGGAAAAAAGAGACCAAAACAAAGCGCCAGCGAAAGGTGTCAAGAATAGGAGTAGCTTTGCCACAAATGTTGTCTCAAGTGAAGAGCGAGCGCAGCCCCCTCCTAAGACAAAGAATGACACTACCCCTTTCAACGTGGCTCTTGTCAAACCCTGCCTATTCTGTGAAAAGAATCATGCTTTGGAAGTCTGTTACTCCTTCCGTGACAAACCACACAAGGATAAAGTTGAGTTTTTGAAAAAATGTGGGCTCTGTTTTGGATGTTTGGGTAAGGGACACCGAAGTTCAGCTTGTAAAAGGAAGGCAAGCTGTCAAGTGTGCTCGGGAAGACACCCCAGTCTGCTACACATCCCAAAGCCAGAACACAGACCCAGTGAAACCACCGACAACGAGGAGACAGAACAAACCACCTCAAGAACTGATGGGTCTGTACATGAAGAAACCAGTGCGTACACTGGGGCCGGTAACGGGGACGGCATCCTCGCTATTGTGCCTGTCCGTGTTAAATCCAAGAAAAGTCCCAAAACAGTGGAGACTTATGCCTTTATGGACCCGGGCAGCACGGGCACGTTTTGCACTGAAGACTTAGCCAGGCAGCTGAACCTCACTGGCAGAAAGACAGAGATTATTCTGCAAACTATGAACCTGAAAGGGAGCATTGAAAGTCACGTGCTCACCGACATGGAAGTGAGCAGCCTAGAGGAAAATAACTTCATAGACCTGCCCAAAGTGTTCACGCAGAAGGAGATACCAGTGAGCATACGGAACATTCCTTTGCAGAGGGATGTAGACAGATGGCCATACTTGAAAGAAGTGAAACTGCCATACATTGACGCCAAGGTGGGACTCATGATCGGGACTAACGCCCACAAGGCAATGGAGCCGTGGAGAGTTATAAACAGTCAGGGCAATGGACCCTACGCTGTCAGGACAGCCCTTGGCTGGGTCATAAACGGGCCGCTCAAAGAACATACGGATGCCAGTACAGAAGGTGATGAACGGCAATGGTTCACTGTTAATCGAACCTCCCTGCAGAGCATAGAGGAGTTAACCATACAACACTACAACCAGGACTTTCCTGAGAGGAACTGCGACGACAAGGTGGAGATGTCTGTGGAGGACCATCAGTTTATGGACAAGATGTCAAGCTCTGTTCACCATGTTGATGGGCACTACTACCTCAACCTACCCGTGAAGAGTCAAAGTCTCACCTTGCCGAACAACCGAAGTGTTGCTGTGCAGCGTGCAGTCAACTTGAAGAGGAAACTCAGCAAGAATCCTGAATTCCACAAGGAATACACAACCTTCATGAACAACATGTTTGATAAAGGTCATGCAGTTCCGGTACGTGATGACGAACGCATTCGTCAGGATGGCAGAATCTGGTATATTCCACACCATGGGGTCTACCACCCGAAGAAGAAGAAGTTGCGAGTTGTGTTCGACTGCGCTGCTTCCTTTCAAGGTACCTCACTGAACGACATACTACTCCAAGGTCCAGACCTAACAAATTCACTTGTAGGAGTGTTGTTGAGATTTCGACATGACAATGTTGCAGTCATGGCTGATGTAGAAGCAATGTACTACCAAGTCAGGGTTCCTGACGAAGACACGGACCTCATGCGCTTTTTGTGGTGGCCTCAAGGATGCATAACAGAAAACCTTGTGGAATACAAGATGGTCGTACACATTTTTGGTGCAAAGTCGTCCCCCAGTTGCGCAACATTTGCACTACAAAGGACAGCCAAGGACAACAGAAGCAACTCATCTGCCGAGACAGTGGACACTGTTCTCAGAAACTTTTACGTGGACGACTGCCTCAAGTCCCTTCCGAGTGAAGAAGAAGCAGTTGTAATGGTTCAAGAGCTCACTGCGCTATGTGCTACAGGAGGGTTTCACTTAACAAAGTGGGCCAGCAACAGCCGTTTTCTGATGTCTTCGATTCCAGAAGAGGAGAGGGCAAAAGGTTTCAAGAACCTAGACTTAAGTCATGATGCATTGCCTGCGGAGAGGGCTCTTGGTGTACAATGGTGCACTGAAGATGACTCATTCAGATTCACCATCAATATTGAAGACAAGCCAATCACAAGACGTGGAGTTCTCTCAGTTGTGAGTTCGATCTTCGACCCACTAGGCTTTCTAGCGCCACTCACCCTACCTGCAAAGATGCTCCTGCAACAAATGTGCAAAGACAAACTAGGATGGGACAAAGACGTTCCCAAAGAACTTGTCGAGAAATGGCTAAAGTGGTTGAGAGACCTTCAGCGGATATCTGACTTCAGTGTGAGGAGATCTTTCAAGCCTACTGGTTTAGGGTCCAACACCACAGCCCAACTACACCATTTTTCTGACGCAAGTGAACATGGGTACGGAACGGTGTCTTACCTGCGGGTTGTTGACGAAGAAGGTCAGTCAAACTGCGCTTTCTTGATGGGAAAGTCTAGGGTGGCACCCCTAAAGCAGACCACTATTCCACGCATGGAACTGACAGCAGCCGTTGTAGCTGTTAGAATGGACAAGATGATGAGAAAAGAACTTCAATTGGAATTATTGGATTCAACATTCTGGACTGACAGTACCACAGTACTAAGGTATCTTGCAAGTGAGTCAAGTCGTTTCAAAACCTTTGTCGCTAACAGAGTGGCTGTCATCAGAGATAACACACGACCAACACAGTGGAGGTACGTCAACTCCTCACTGAATCCAGCTGACTGTGCGTCACGTGGACAAACAGCAGATACCTTCCTGAAGAACCACAGTTGGATCTGTGGACCATCGTTCTTACAGACACCAGAAGAACAGTGGCCTGAACATCCTGATCTTCAGCAGGTACAGCCTGATGACATTGAACTGAGGAAATCAATCACTGTGAACGTGAACCTGACTCACACAGAGGAAAGTCCTGTGAGCAAACTGATTCATCACTACTCCAAGTGGTATCGACTGAAGAAGGCTGTTGCGTGGCTGCTCAAGCTCAAACGGAGTCTTCTGCAGCTCAGCAAAAAGCGACAGGAGCTCAGAAACACCATGGCTCAGACTGTCACCAATGCTGCAAAGCTAAAGGATGCAGTTCAGCAGGGCATGTGCGACTTCAAGAAAGCTCTGAAAAGAAAGTCCCTGACAGTGAAGGACTTAACAGAGGCCGAAAAGGAAATTATCCGCTTCAGTCAACACCAAAAGTTTGGTGAGGAGCTGTCTGCTCTGAATCAAGAAGCCAGTGTCAAAAGGAGTAGTCCAACCTACAAATTGGATCCTGTTCTGCAGGACGGCATGCTCAGAGTCGGAGGCAGGCTCTGCAACTCTGCACTGCCGGAAGAGACTATGCACCCAGTCATTTTGTCTAAGGACATGCCCATTGCTAATCTCATCCTGCAAGACATCCACGAGAGGATTGGGCACTCTGGTCGAAACTATATGCTTTCAGAATTAAGACAAAGATACTGGATTCCCAAAGCGAGCTCAGCAATAAGAAGCCTCCTTAGGAAGTGCGTTGTCTGTAGCAGACATCATGGAAGAGTTGGGGAACAAAAAATGTCCAACTTGCCCCCTGACCGAGTGCTGCCCGACCAGCCGCCCTTCACGAACGTGGGGGTCGATTACTTTGGCCCTCTGGAGGTCAAAAGAGGTCGCAGCATTGTGAAAAGATACGGCGTGCTCTTTACTTGCCTGACTATTAGAGCCGTACATATTGAGGTTGCACACTCCCTGGACACGGACTCGTGCATAAATGCACTGCGAAGGTTTGTGTGCCGAAGAGGACAAGTAAAGATTCTACGATCGGACAACGGCACCAATTTTGTTGGCACCGAGAGAGAGCTCCGTGAGTCCATACAGCAGTGGAACCAATCCAAAATTCAGGACTCGCTTATGCAGAAAGGAATTCAATGGATTTTCAATCCACCCAGTGGCTCTCACCATGGCGGAGTTTGGGAGAGGCAAATCCGCACCGTGAGAAAAGTCCTGCACTCCGTACTGAAGCAGCAGACACCTGACGATGAATGCCTTCAGACAGTGTTATGCGAAGCTGAAGCCATCATTAACAGCAGGCCCATCACTACGTCTTCGGAGGATCCCAGGGATCTGGAACCCCTGACGCCGAATCACTTGTTGCTGATGAAGAAACAGCCATTAATGCCTGTTGGACTGTTCCAGACAGCAGATCTGTACGCTCGCCGACGCTGGAGGCAGACACAGTACATCGCAGATCTGTTCTGGAAGCGGTGGGCCAAGGAGTTTCTGCCCCTTCTTCAAAAACGCCAAAAATGGTCTCAAGTCAAGCGAAACCTTGCTCCTGACGACATCGTCCTGATCGTGGATGACTCTGCGCCCCGTAATTCATGGACCATGGGCAGGGTTCTAAAGGCTATTCCAGACAAACATGGTCTGGTACGTAGAGTCCTGATCAAGACAAAGACCAACACCTTGGAAAGGCCTATCGACAAGCTTTGCCTGCTGTGTGAAGCTGACGTTTAGGAAAGGCCAAGACAAGAAAAGGACATTATTGAACTGTATTGTTGTTTATTTGGCTCTTGATATTTTCTTTGTAGTTTGTAATTGATATGCTTCCTGCCTAGTCAATTAGGGGCCGGTAATGTAAGAGCCAATTGTTTAATTTAAGTAATTCATATTTTATTGCATTTAAGTTTTTCCCTTAGTGTATAAAAGTTGCATGTCATCCCATACTGTCTGATACAAGCTGCTAAAATGCGCCCCCTGGTGTATGGGCTTTTCGTTTTTATGCGCAGAAGCATCAGTTAATTAGAGGCTCAGATTATATAATAGTGAAGTGAAGACGCTAGAGCGACACGTGGGATACATTAGTTTGACCGTATTTTGCATTTTAAGTATTTTTGGGTGTTTTTCTGATATCTTCTTTGACTGGAACCCTTTTGTCAGGAAGATAAGCTGTGCTTTGTGCAAGTTCTGCCCTTTGTTTCGTTTGTGGGATTATCCTGTACCACGAGTGATCAGTAAACTCCACTAAAATCATCTACGGCTGTCTCCTGGAGTCTGTGAGTACGTGGTCCAGTTCATGCCTTTGATGTGCAAAGTACAGTGTGCCCGCCCAAAAAAGTACGAGTCAACTCAAACCTGTGTCACACTGGCGAATGTGGCGTCGGATAATGAAGGAGAAATATTCTGGAACCAAACGCCACTACATAAATGGTATTGTCTTAACTGCCGTAAGTTACCTCAGTTTTTGTCAAAAAGGGCCAGGGCAAGTAAAAAAACGTAGAAAATGAAAGGTAAAAAAAAAAACAGTAGGCCACTGTTGTGTAGTTAAGCACTGCATGCATTTTGTTGTTATACTGGTGTGTTATACTGGTGTGTTTTGGTATTTAAACATAATGTACCTTTGAGAAAATTCTATTTATTTTGTACTTTATTCAAAATTTAAGTGCCATTGGTATGCTTTTGTGACAAATAAAGCTGTCAAACTCAGGTTATATACAGGTGTGTAGTTATTCAAGTGTTGTGATGATGATTCACGGTTTCAAGTAATGTCTTCTCATAATTCTATGCTGTTGTATCACACAAAACAAACCAATCTTTGGGCCGTAAAAGGTCTTTATCAATAAATCATTATTGATACATCTATGCAGATGTTAACATTTTTAACACAGTATTTTTTTTTAACTTTTTTAAAAAGCTACCAAAATAAGAGTCAGAGAGAACGAAGGCCTCAAATGGTCAACGAATACTAAGGAATGCCTCATACGGCTATAAGAAATATGAATTACTGAGCGAATGGCTCATACAGCTATAAGAAATAAGTCAGTAAAGGACCCACGAATCACTGTAGAGCACTTGTTTTTTATTCTTTTCCATTCAGAATAAGACAAGTGTGTGTGTAATATATATATATAAAAAATAAAAAAATAAAAACATCTGCTACTTAGTCAAAATCAACAATTGTTGGGCAAAGGTTCACCAGAGCACAACACACAAGTGCAATCTTGTCTATGGTACAATACCCATCACTGTCCTTGCACATCAAAAAATCAATTGGCAATGTCCCACCCAAAATACTATATTTTTGGCGCACACTACCAATGACACGCTCAACATGGATTCTAACATTAGCAATCTTCCTTGTGGTCTCAAGGTCAACCGGTGCCAGCTGTGTTTTCCCACGTGTAAATGCTGGTATTTTCAATTGCGCCATCCTGCATCCTAATGTAGACTGAATATTAAAACCACGGTCAGCAAGGACTAAGTCACCAGGAATAATTTTTGTCAAAAAGCCACAGTTTTCAGTAATGTATTTATCACTCACTCTTCCTCCCCATGCCTTTGAAATGTATGAGACTGTGCCTTGTGGTGTTATACCAATTAGAAACTTGACTGTGTTGTGATGCTTATAGGAAGACCATGTCATTGCTCTGGCTATAAGGTTAGATGGTCGGTCAATGAAAATCTCAAAGCAGTCAATAATAACAACACATTTCTTCCCAAAGTGTTTCCTGAATTGCATTGGCATTGTTTTTTGTAACTCTTCTCTTTCTGGCCATATAATGAGTGGTTTCAAACGAATAAACATAACATCTGTTACATCAGTGACTACCCTAGAAGCAGTGGAAAGTGACACGTTAAACAGATATGACAGGAAGGTTGTAGACACATTAAGTCTTAGCCGCATTAATGTCAGCATCAGCTGCTTGAATGGATCGAGGGCTTTCTTAACAGGGAGGTGGGGACAAAGGTAGGTGTACAGTACAAACAATAACTGCCATGTTGGAAGGCCAGTGAAGAACAATACCTTTTCATCTTTATCTTTAAATGAATTTTGGTCATAATAAGTAGACAAGCGTGCCACATCAGAACGCAACTCCATGTTCTCTGTTCTTAAAACTTGTAGTTCTCTGTTCATTGACTCGATAAATTCACTGGTCAGGTCAGTCTGAGTCCCTACACTGCACACACCATCAGCATCATAAGCATCATCAGCATCATCAACATCATTATCATCATCATTATCATTATCAGCAGCAGCAGCAGCATCAATTCTCTGGGTTCTATTCAGACGACGACGGTGGCGTGATGTTCCAGACTCTTTAGGTGGCTGAAGTTCTTGTCCTGTCATGGCAATCGATGGGACCCAATCTGGATCATCTTTATAGTACAGGCCTGCACGTTTACCTGCATGTGATGATGAGAAATAAATTTAAAATTGAATACTAAATGTGTTGATATGATACTGTGAAGCCCCACAATTAGAGGTGCAAGAACAACCCCAAAAAAATAAAACAGATTTTAAAAAGGCTTTCAAGCCAAGCCAAATGGGTAATCATAAGTGTGATATTTCACCACTAATTGTAAAAAAACAACAACAACAACAACATTATTGCAGTTTGGCTTTGTAGGGCAGTGGTTCTCAAAGTGGATTCCAGGGACTCTGAATTCCTTTAGGTGGGTCTAAATTGGCCCATACTAGTCTTTAACTGAACTCTAACACTGTACAACTGGGACCAAATGGACCCCCATTTGTACACTGGCAGAGTAGGGTGCTAGAAATTTAGTTTGAGAAACTCTGTTGTAAGGCTATGAAATGAATAAATCATGGCGAGCAATAACGCTAAATATACAGTAGATTATTATATTATTATATTTATTTTTCACTTACCTGACAAGAAATGTGAAGAACAAACACGAATGTTGTCAAGATTCTTGCCCGTGAAGTTCTGTTTCAGTGCAGCCAGCCACAGACGTCTCCTTTCTTCAGATAAGTTTCGGCAAGTATCTCCCTGATTTGTGATAACTTTTGGAAGTCTGTAAAACTCCAGGTGTTTTTCTCGGTCAGACCGATTTGTACAACCGTACACACGGCAATAATTGACCATTTTCCACGCGGTGGAATGTGATTACGCGTTGTGATTACGGTTTATGACGCTCTGGCTTTGTTTTGGTCTGGGGGGTTGGCGGGTATATCTCCGTAATGGCGACTTCCGTTTGGTGACGTCACGTGAAAGCCCTCTATAAAAACATGTCGGCACTTTACAGCTGCGCGCTACCGGTTTCGACTTTTTTCTCCACATTTCCACTTTTTTCTCCAGTTTTTTCCTCGCCATCTGGACTTTTTTCTCGACTTTTTGACTTTTTTCTCGAAATTGTACTTCAACATTATTCTCGACATTTCAACTTTTTTCTCGAAATTTCGACTTATTTCTCGAAGTCCATAATGAAAAAAAAAAAGAATCTCCCTCCTCTAAAATATTTGTATTTTTCTCTTCCGTACAAAAGCTCTTATTGTGTAGAAAAGATTTCAACCAGTTCATTTTTAGGGTCCATTAATAAAATCACTACAGCTTGCAGGGGGACCACGTGACGCGGGTCAACCACGTGACCGGGTCCTACCACGTGACGCGGGTCAACCACGTGACCAGTCCTACCACGTGACCGGGTCCTACCACGTGACGCAGGCCACCACCACCACCACGTGACCAGTCCTACCTTTCAGCAGCGCCTCCTTCAGCTCGTTCAGCACTTCGGCGGAAGTCGGACCGGGTTTCTTGTAAACGGCGAACAGGCCGTGCAGCGCCTGCAGGCGGGCCAGAGAGCTGCTCAAGGGCCCGGTCAGGGAACCCGCACCCGCACCCACGCCGGCCATGTCTCCTCACGCTTCCTCACGCTTCCTCTTCCTCGTTCAAATCTCTTCTTCTACGGCCTAAAACATGTCGGCGCTTTACTGCCGCGCGCAGGCGCGGAGCGGGACAACTCGACATGATTTATTTATTTATTTATTTTTTATTAAAATCATTTGGAAACTACTCCAGTGGCACCAGGAACTATTTAACTACCTTAAATCATTTAATTGTTAACTGTATCTCGTTTTAAATGATTTTAAATACTGCGTTTAACTACCGTGTCGTACGGAACTACAGCGACCATGATGCTTTGCGCCACCAGCTACTTCCGGGTTCCTCGGCTCGTTATGACAACAATAACTGACAGTAAGATATTCCCCAACTTTGTTGCTTTACTTGTTGTGGTTGTTGTTTCTCAGAAAGCTTGTAAATGATCGCTTAACTATTTCACTTTTCATCCCACCGTCGTAAAAAAAACCGGTTAAAAGCGTCTGAAGAGGCTGAGAGTGATGAGAAAGACGAACATCAGACGCATTTTTGAGATTCTGCTCAAGTTTAAATCCTCCGAGCTTTTTATTTATTCATTTATGTGGTCATTAAACTGCGGATTTTATTAAGTTTAGGCCTGTTTCCAGATTTATATGGGGGTTCAGACCTTTTAAGATGGACCTGGCATTAATCTGGGCTCCTTAAGGTGGAAATGAGTCTGTTTGGGAATCTAGAATTCTAATTCAAGATGTAATAATAATAATTATTAATTAGATTAGATTAAATTTTATTGTCATTGCAAATGTCAAAGGTACAGGGCAAACGAAATGCAGTTAGCATCTAACCAGAAGTGCTTATGCACTGAAATAAACACAATGTACAGCATATATATATATATATATATATATATATATATAAATAACTATTGCCACAAGGTGCAGGTCAGATATGAACAATGACAATATATATCACGACCAGATGAGATGTGATTATATGATTTACAACAGATTTGAGTTACAGTATGTACATCATGGGTGATTGCAGCATTCCCAGTGCGGGAGTATTTACAGTATTTACAGTATTTACAGTAGTGCAAGGAGGTAGTTGGTAAAAAAGTCCAGTACAATTATATTATGTGCAGAATAGTGCAAAGAGTTTTTATTGAAACAGATACAAACAAACAAAGCACATAAAAGTCATATCAGAATTAAGAACTTTTGCCTTGGGTTGAGCAACATCAGCATACAAAATATACACAGAGAATCTAATTATCGTACAACATAAAATACAAATAAAATTACAAAAAAAATAAAACAACTCACAAGGTTTAGAAGTTCATCTGAAATGCAAAGTCCTCATTTAGAGATTCAAATGAAAAAACATTTAAGGCCAATCCTAGAAGCCTAATGATGTAAACAAGTCCTCTATAAACGGAGGTTAATAACAAATAATGTGACAAACATTATCATGTGCAACACTGGCAAAAAATCTGTAGTAAAAAACATCTCTAGCAGAGATTAACATGTACAAACACTGTCCAATGAATCATTAACCAACTGAAAATGCTACCAAGCATCTGGAACTTTTATTAAAGGAGCATGAGGCTCCTTTTAAGAAATGAGACTCTCTAGCGCCACCCTTCACCACGACGGCCGTCGGGGGTACTGCAGCCAACAGTGAAGCCGGCACGGGAGAACGGGGAGAACGTGCATGCAGCGTCATGTGACGTCACATCCGCAGCCCAGCGCGGGAAATTCGGGACCGAATTGCAGCACATTTTGCAGCAACAGCCTGTTCAAGGCAACGGAGAGACACACTAGAGGAATCATTCTTTTGGGTTTGGAACGTTTCATCTGACATTATTACTAGAAAACTTAAAATGTATATGGATTTTTTTCATAAATCTTGCCTCAAGCTCCTTTAAATTGATACTTGGATTTATGTATCGATAATCGTTCCTACACATGTATATCAATAAAATATCGATATATCGATATTTTTAACCCACCCCTACTAGCACCCACTAGCTCGAAAATATTTCCAATTCTCCAAGGGGGGCCTGACTGAAAAAGTTTGAAAACCACTGCATTAGAGACTCAGTTTCAACAATGATTGAATGGAAATAAGTGACATCATCACACCAGTTCTAGTAAACGTTGTCTCTCCAGGTAGCAGGCGCCCCCCCCGGGCCGGAGGACGGCAGTGAGGACGACCCTGCAGACCTCTGGGGACCAGGATCCTCCTCCAGAACCAGGATCCTCTTCCAGGACCAGAACCCCCCTCCAGGATCCTCCTTTAGGGACCAGGATCTCCCTCCAGGACCAGGATCCTCCTCCAGGACCAGGATCCTCCTCCAGGACCAGGATCCTCCTCCAGGACCAGGATCCTCCTCCAGGACCAGGATCCAGGACCAGGACCCCCCTCCAGATCCAGGACCCCCTGATGGAGGACTTCCGGAGGACCTACCTGCAGCTCTGTCAGGAGGGCGGTCTGGACCCCCAGGAGAGCCTGCTGGTCCAGATCCAGCAGAACCGGGTCCAGGGGACCAGACTGGACCTGAGTGGACAGAACCTGACCCTGGAGACCTGCTCGGTCCTGGCCCGGGTCCTGCAGAGGGACCAGGTCTTCACCGAGGTCCTGCTGAGTGACTGCATGCTCAGCGAGGAAGGTGAGGGTTCAGGGGGGTTGGGTGGTACCGGCCGGGCCTTTTACGTCGATCGTGTTCATCAAATGATGTTTCAGTTTCAGTTTTCAGTTTCTTCCAATAGAAGGCAGTGTGTGAAAATCAAAGATGGAGGCTCCAGCTACTTGAGATGCACAATGGGTGTACCAAGGATCTGTGTTAAAACTGGTTTAAACTGGTTTAATCCGGTTTTAACTGGTTTAAATTGGTTTTAACTATTTTAAACTGTTTTAAAACTGGTTTAAACCAGTTTAAAGCTGGTTTAAACTGTTTTAAAACTGATTTAAAAGTGGTTTACACTGGTTTAAACTGGTTTTAAACGGTTTTAAACTGATTTTAACTTGTTAAAACTGGTTTAAACGGTTTTAAACTGATTTTAGCTGGTTTAAACTGTTTTAAACTTGTTTAAACTGGTTTAAAGCTGGTGTAACCAGTTTGAACTGGTTTAAACCGGTTTAAACTGGTTTAAAACAGGTTTAAAACTGGTTTATACTGGTTTAAACTGGTTTTAAATGGTTTAAAACTGTTTACACTGGTTTAAACTGGTTTTAAACGGTTTTAAACTGATTTTAACTTGTTAAAACTGGTTTAAACGGTTTTAAACTGATTTTAGCTGGTTTAAACTGTTTTAAACTTGTTTAAACTGGTTTAAAGCTGGTGTAACCAGTTTGAACTGGTTTAAACCGGTTTAAACTGGTTTAAAACAGGTTTAAAACTGGTTTATACTGGTTTAAACTGGTTTTAAATGGTTTAAAACTGTTTACACTGGTTTAAACTGGTTTTAAACGGTTTTAAACTCATTTTAGCTGGTTTAAACTGTTTTATACTGGTTTAAACCTGGTGTAACCAGTTTAAACCGGTATAAACTGGTTTAAAACTGGTTTAAAACTGGTTTAAAACTGGTTTAATCCGGTTCTAATTGGTTTAATTAGTTTTAACTGGTTTAAGACTGGTATACACTGGTTTTAAACTATTTTAAACTGATTTTAACTTGTTAAAACTGGATTTAACTGGTTTAAAGCTGGTTTAAACTGGTTTAAAGCTGGTTTAAACTGGTTTAAAGCTGTTGTAACCAGTTAAAACAGGTTCAAACTGGTTTAAACTGGTTTAAAACTGGTTTTAAACATTTAAAGTAAGTAAATGAAGATGATCTGATAACCACCTGATTTCCATCGTTCCTGTGGTGACGCCTCCAACGTCTCAGGTCCCATTTAAGTGGTTTAATAAATACATGCTTTTATTATTATTTTGTGACAGTTCAGACCTGGTAGGTCCTGGTTTGACCCGGTTCCGGCTGGTCATGTGACGTTAACGGTGTTTCCTCTAATGTTTCAGGAGCCAAAGTTCTGCTGAGTGGACTGATGGACAACCAGACGGTGAAAACCCTGAACCTGAAGGTAACGGTCCCCGCCTCGCACCCGGACCGGGGTCTTGCATCAAACATTCTCTATATTCATACTTTAAATTATTTTAATAAATTTCTACTTAATATTTAGTAAAAACCAGAAAAAGCAGCCCAAATATCTATTTTTGAGCCCAATTGTGCTGAAACTTGCCCAACCTGGCAACACAGATCCTCATAACAATTAAATAGACTTTTTAATGATTGAGATTGTAAAATTAAGACTCTTGGATTGAGATTTAAGACTTTTTAATATAATTTTCAAAGGAAATTGAAGGCAGTCACTAAGAAACCTGAGGTGGAGGTTGCCAGATCTGACAGGTTCCAGCCCAAACGCAACTTAAAACCTGCCAAAATAATGAAAAAACAGCTCAAATCAAATATTCTCTATGTTAAAACCCTAAATGATTAAATTATTAGGTCTGGACCTGGTCTGGACCTGGTCTGGACCTGGTCTGGACCTGGTCTGGTCCTGGTCTGAAGTGGTTTTGTGGTCCACAGGGCAACAACCTGAGGTCGGGGGGAGCAGAAGTTCTGGGGAAGCTGCTGTCCCGGAACCGGACCCTGCAGAGGTGAGAACCAGGTTTAGAGGTACTTCCTGTCACTTCCTGTCAGCGTTGGAAATAAATAAATAAATATATATATGTATATATATATATATATATATATATATATATATATATATATATATATATATATATATACATATATATATATATATATATATATATATATATATATATATATATATATATATGTATATATATATATATATATATAATATCACGATACACGATATCTACGATATTCGATATATTGTAAGAAATTTCATCAACTATACAGTATAACATGATATATGTGACTGAAAAAGAAAAAATACCCATAAAAAGGAAAACGTCTGTAGTTATGCATTTATTCATTGCCAAAACTTCATACATTGTACAAAGAAAGTGCATTTGTATATTTCCTCACTGCCTCCTAGGTTTGTAAAAGTAAACTCTGAACAGCTGGACTAATTAAAGTGCATGATCAATAGTGCGGTGACAACCGCGTAAATCCATGTGTGTTGGAATAAAATAGTGATATTTGCCGTCAGTTTATCGATTATTTATTGCGACAGAGAGCGCAACAATATATTGTAATCGATTTTTTCCCCCACCACTAATATATATATATATATATATTATATATTATATATTACAACCCTGAACCCTGACTGGCCCCTGGTCCCCCGGTTTTCCAGGCTGCTGCTGGAGTGGAACGGCCTGGGTGTCCTGGAGGAAACCTTCTCCCTGCTGTGTGACGGTCTGGCCTGCAACTCCGTCCTGACCCGGCTGGACCTGCGGAACAACCAGGTCTCCCACCAGGGGGCGGTAGAGCTGGGCCTGGCCCTGAGGAGAAACACAGCCCTGCAGGAGCTCGGTGAGTAACCTTACCAACCACCAGGGGGCGGTAGAGCTGGCCCTGAGGAGAAACACGGCCCTGCAGGAGCTCGTGAGTAACCTCTCCCAACCACCAGGGGGCGGTAGAGCTGGGCCTGGCCCTGAGGAGAAACACGGCCCTGCAGGAGCTCGGTGAGTAACCTTACCAACCACCAGGGGGCGGTAGAGCTGGGCCTGGCCCTGAGGAGAAACACGGCCCTGCAGGAGCTCGGTGAGTAACCTCTCCCAACCACCAGGGGGCGGTAGAGCTGGGCCTGGCCCTGAGGAGAAACACAGCCCTGCAGGAGCTCGGTGAGTAACCTTACCAACCACCAGGGGGCGGTAGAGCTGGCCCTGAGGAGAAACACGGCCCTGCAGGAGCTCGTGAGTAACCTCTCCCAACCACCAGGGGGCGGTAGAGCTGGGCCTGGCCCTGCGGAGAAACACGGCCCTGCAGGAGCTCGGTGAGTAACCTCTACCAACCACCAGGGGGCGGTAGAGCTGGGCCTGAGGAGAAACACGGCCCTGCAGGAGCTCGGTGAGTAACCTCTACCAACCACCAGGGGGCGGTAGAGCTGGGCCTGCACTGCAAAAACTCAAAGACTCTACATTTCTGCTTTTTTCTCGACATTTCGACTTTTTTCTCCAAATTGTACTTCAACTTCAACATTAAAAATTTTTCTCCAAATTTTGACGTTTCTCGACATTTCGACTTTTTTCTCAAAGTGCATAGTGAAAAAAAATGATCCGGTTCGAACCACAACCCCCTCTCTCTCCAGACCTGCGGTGGAACAACGTGGGTCTCCTGGGGGGCCGGGCCCTGCTGGAGGCCCTGAACCAGAACCAGAGTCTGGTCCAGCTGGAGATGGCAGGAAACAACGTCCCCAGCGACACCATGAGAGCCCTGGGTAGGTGTAGGAATCGCATTACACTAACGTTATACAATAAAGAGAAACAAACAAACAATTCTATTGTTTTATTTGATATTCATTCAGTCATTGGCCTTTATTTAACCAGCAGGTCATTAAGAACATTCTTATTTACAATAACGGCCTGGCAAGAGACAAGGAAGTGGTTTAGGGAGTAAAACACAGTAACGGAAGTGGTTTAGGGAGTAAAACACAGTAAAGGAAGTGGTTTAGGGAGTAAAACACAGTAAAGGAAGTGGTTTAGGGAGTAAAACGCAGTAAAGGAAGTGGTTTAGGGAGTAAAACACAGTAAAGGAAGTGGTTTAGGGAGTAAAGCTAGAGGAAACAGCCTAGTCATAAAACAGTTGACCCTGTAACTAGAGGAAACAGCCTAGTCTTAAAACGAGCTGACCCTGTAACTAGAGAAAACAGCCTAGTCATAAAACAGGAGTTGACCCTGCAACTAGAGAAAACAGCCTAGTCATAAAACAGGAGTTGACCCTGTAACTACAGGAAACAGCCTAGTCATAAAACAGGAGTTGACCCTGCAACTAGAGAAAACAGCCTAGTCATAAAACAGGAGTTGACCCTGCAACTAGAGAAAACAGCCTAATCATAAACCAGGAGTTGACCCTGCAACTGGAGAAACAGCCTAGTCATAAAACAGGAGTTGACCCTGCAACTAGAGGAAACAGCCTAGTCATAAAAAAGGAGTTGACCCTGCAACTAGAGAAAACAGCCTAGTCATAAAACAGGAGTTGACCCTGCAACTAGAGGAAACAGCCTAGTCATAAAACAGGAGTTGACCCTGCAACTAGAGGAAACAGCCTAGTCATAAAACAGGAGTTGACCCTGCAACTAGAGAAAACAGCCTAGTCATAAAACAGGAGTTGACCCTGCAACTAGAGGAAACAGCCTAGTCATAAAACAGGAGTTGACCCTGCAACTAGAGGAAACAGCCTAGTCATAAAACAGGAGTTGACCCTGCAACTAGAGAAAACAGCCTAGTCATAAAACAGGAGTTGACCGTGTAACTAGAGGAAACAGCCTAGTCATAAAACAAGAGTTGACCCTGTAACTAGAGGAAACAGCCTAGTCATAAAACAAGAGTTGACCCTGTAACTAGAGGAAACAGCCTAGTCATAAAACAAGAGTTGACCCTGTAACTAGAGGAAACAGCCTAGTCATAAAACAAGAGTTGACCCTGTAACTAGAGGAAACAGCCTAGTCATAAAACAGTTGACCTTGCAACTAGAGGAAAACAGCCTAGTCATAAAACAGGAGTTGACCCTGCAACTAGAGGAAACAGCCTAGTCATAAAACAGGACTTGACCGTGTAACTAGAGGAAACAGCCTAGTCATAAAACAGTTGACCTTGCAACTAGAGGAAAACAGCCTAGTCATAAAACAGGAGTTGACCCTGCAACTAGAGGAAACAGCCTAGTCATAAAACAGGAGTTGACCCTGCAACTAGAGGAAACAGCCTAGTCATAAAACAGGAGTTGACCCTGCAACTAGAGAAAACAGCCTAGTCATAAAACAGGAGTTGACCGTGTAACTAGAGGAAACAGCCTAGTCATAAAACAAGAGTTGACCCTGTAACTAGAGGAAACAGCCTAGTCATAAAACAAGAGTTGACCCTGTAACTAGAGGAAACAGCCTAGTCATAAAACAAGAGTTGACCCTGTAACTAGAGGAAACAGCCTAGTCATAAAACAAGAGTTGACCCTGTAACTAGAGGAAACAGCCTAGTCATAAAACAGTTGACCTTGCAACTAGAGGAAAACAGCCTAGTCATAAAACAGGAGTTGACCCTGCAACTAGAGGAAACAGCCTAGTCATAAAACAGGACTTGACCGTGTAACTAGAGGAAACAGCCTAGTCATAAAACAAGAGTTGACCCTGTAACTAGAGGAAACAGCCTAGTCATAAAACAAGAGTTGACCCTGTAACTAGAGGAAACAGCCTAGTCATAAAACAGGAGTTGACCCTGTAACTAGAGGAAACAGCCTAGTCATAAAACAGGAGTTGACCCTGCAACTAGAGAAAACAGCCTAGTCATAAAACAGGAGTTGACCGTGTAACTAGAGGAAACAGCCTAGTCATAAAACAAGAGTTGACCCTGTAACTAGAGGAAACAGCCTAGTCATAAAACAAGAGTTGACCCTGTAACTAGAGGAAACAGCCTAGTCATAAAACAAGAGTTGACCCTGTAACTAGAGGAAACAGCCTAGTCATAAAACAAGAGTTGACCCTGTAACTAGAGGAAACAGCCTAGTCATAAAACAGTTGACCTTGCAACTAGAGGAAAACAGCCTAGTCATAAAACAGGAGTTGACCCTGCAACTAGAGGAAACAGCCTAGTCATAAAACAGGACTTGACCGTGTAACTAGAGGAAACAGCCTAGTCATAAAACAGTTGACCTTGCAACTAGAGGAAAACAGCCTAGTCATAAAACAGGAGTTGACCCTGCAACTAGAGGAAACAGCCTAGTCATAAAACAGGAGTTGACCCTGCAACTAGAGGAAACAGCCTAGTCATAAAACAGGAGTTGACCCTGCAACTAGAGAAAACAGCCTAGTCATAAAACAGGAGTTGACCGTGTAACTAGAGGAAACAGCCTAGTCATAAAACAAGAGTTGACCCTGTAACTAGAGGAAACAGCCTAGTCATAAAACAAGAGTTGACCCTGTAACTAGAGGAAACAGCCTAGTCATAAAACAAGAGTTGACCCTGTAACTAGAGGAAACAGCCTAGTCATAAAACAAGAGTTGACCCTGTAACTAGAGGAAACAGCCTAGTCATAAAACAGTTGACCTTGCAACTAGAGGAAAACAGCCTAGTCATAAAACAGGAGTTGACCCTGCAACTAGAGGAAACAGCCTAGTCATAAAACAGGACTTGACCGTGTAACTAGAGGAAACAGCCTAGTCATAAAACAAGAGTTGACCCTGTAACTAGAGGAAACAGCCTAGTCATAAAACAGGAGTTGACCCTGCAACTAGAGGAAACAGCCTAAACTACAGCTGAACTCCCGAACAGGCAAACAGAGAAACCAGTGTAGAATCTTGTAGGAAAAACCCCTTCAAACTTAAACAGTTTCATGAAATCCTAACGCTCTCTTCTTCTTCGTTGGTGTTTCCAGAGCCCCCAGGGCTGACTCTCTTCTTCTTCGGTGGTGTTTCCAGAGCCCCCGGGGCTGACTCTCTTCTTCTTCGGTTGTGTTTCCAGAGCAGGCGGCGGGACACAACTCGGACCGGCGGTCGGTGCAGAGGGAGAACCGGAGCAGGAGCCTCGTCCTCAGCAAGGAGATCCAGACGCTGAGGGAGGAGAAGGGACGACAGGTAACGCCGTCACCAGTGTTGGGTGTAACGCGTTACTGTAACAAGATTACATTCTCCAGTAACGCAGTAATGTAACGCGTTACAGTTGTAATTTGGGTAATCCCATTATAGTTACTCTAAAATTGTTTGTTTTTTTTCCCACTTATTCCACCGAACACCGAAAGTGTTTTTTTGCCATTTTCAGCCGAACAAGTTTGGTTACCGAACAATCGGTGCATCACTAATTATGAAGATTTGATCCGATTTGATTTGATTCCGATATTGATTTTGGTTAGTGTTATTAAAACTGTTTATATAAATATTTTTATTAGGGGGTAAGGCACCAGTAGAGCCTGGAACCGGTCTGGTGGTTTGGTATTGATTTGTTCCGGATCTGTTCCTGATCTGTTCCTGATCTGTTCCTGATCTGTTCTTCTCTTCTCCAGTTCCTCAGCCTGATGGAGACGATCGACAGACAGAGGGACGACATGGGACGATCCAGCAGGTCAGTCCAGGTGGACCAGAGTCCAGCAGCTCCATTAAGATCTCAGTAGTATTTATATATATATATATATACATGTGTATGTAGTATACGTAACTAAGTCTCTGTACCTGTTTTCCTGTTTTCAGATCCACCTCCATCCACATGGGTCAGCTCCAGGAAGCTCTGAATGAGAGGAAATCAGCGGTCAACTCCCTCACTGCCAAGTAACTATCTACCTCTACCTCCACCTCCATCTCACCTCCACCTCCGTCCTGGTAGAACCGGACGCTACTGACTTGTTGAAAAATAATATAAAATCCAGTTCAGAAGTCGCTGTGGTGTAGTGAGTTTTAGGCAGTAGCCGCCGGTGAGCAGACCTACTCAGATCAGGTCTGGGTTGGTGTGCCGACCAGGAATGGTTTGAAATCATGACTTTTATACAGTAAGTTCAAAGCACAAAAGGCAGGAATAAACGAGCCAAAGGTGGGAGACAAAAAGCAATTTACAGTCAGATGTGATCTGTGGCCAAATGCCGTTATCAGGCATTTGGCATGACTGTCACTAAGTTGTAAATGACCCCATAGGGTGTTCTCATGATTCAAGTCTGTGCCCAAATGACTTTATATCAATTAGTGAGGAACTTTTTTTATTCAAGGTCTTTTTATTGTTTTTTTCAATTTTCACAGAATAATTACATACAAGAGAATTAGAATTAACATAGTAAATAGGATAAACAACTATAACCCCCACATGTCTTGCTCCAACGGAGCCCCATCCCTACAACTAAATTATTGTACCATTCAGAGATAAAAAATAAAGACAATAAAGTAAAAAAAAAAAAAAATAATAAAAAATACAAAGATATATAAATATTTTTTTTTTGAATTAATAAATACAAATAAAAATAAACATTACAGATAACAAGTAAGTAAATTATACAATATAAGGGTCAGTGTCACACCCCTGCAATCTCAGTGACATCCATTTTTCCTATATAGGTTAAGAAAGGTTGCCAGATATCGTAGAATGTCTGGGCACACCCTCTTGTGGAGTAACGAATTCTCTCCAGTGCCAAATGACGTGCAAGATCCTTAACCCATAATTTAAAAGTTGGGGGGAGTTTGTCCTTCCGTTTAACAAAATAAGTTGTCTGGCCAAAAGAGAAGCAAACGCTATCATATTTTTTGCCCGGTGACTAAGGGAAGAAAACCTTCTAACATGTCTCCATGTGTGATTGTGATCAGGTTACAGATTATTATGTGTGATCCTGATCAGGTTATTGATTATTATGTGTGATTGTGATCAGGTTACAGATTATTATGTGTGATTCTGATCAGGTTACAGATTATTATGTGTGTTTGTGATCAGGTTACAGATTATTATGTGTGATTCTGATCAGGTTATTGATTATTATGTGTGATTGTGATCAGGTTACAGATTATTATGTGTGTTTTTGATCAGGTTATTGATTATTATGTGTGTTTGTGATCAGGTTACAGATTATTATGTGTGATTCTGATCAGGTTACAGATTATTATGTGTGTTTGTGATCAGGTTATTGATTATTATGTGTGTTTGTGATCAGGTTATTGATTATTATGTGTGATTGTGATCAGGGTATTGATTATTATGTGTGTTTCTGATCAGGTTATTGATTATTATGTGTGATTGTGATCAGGTTATTGATTATTATGTGTGTTTTTGATCAGGTTATTGATTATTATGTGTGTTTTTGATCAGGTTACAGATTATTATGTGTGTTTGTGATCAGGTTATTGATTATTATGTGTGTTTTTGATCAGGTTATTGATTATTATGTGTGTTTTTGATCAGGTTATTGATTATTATGTGTGATTGTGATCAGGTTATTGATTATTATGTGTGTTTGTGATCAGGTTATTGATTATTATGTGTGTTTTTGATCAGGTTATTGATTATTATGTGTGTTTTTGATCAGGTTATTGATTATTATGTGTGTTTGTGATCAGGTTATTGATTATTATGTGTGTTTCTGATCAGGTTACAGATTATTATCTGTGTTTGTGATCAGGTTATTGATTAATATGTGTGATCCTGATCAGGTTACAGATGGCCGAGGCCGCCCTGGCTCTGTCTGAGCAGAAGAACCAGAGTCTGGGGGAACTGCTGACCCGGGAGAAGGAGGAGAAGGAGGAGCAGAAGGAGACGCAGAGCCGGCTGAGGAGCAAAGACCAGGAGGTAAAGAACCGCTTCCAAGGTAGCAGCAACTCTCTGCTGGGCCAGAAGAACCGGTTCCAGGGTAGCAGCAACTTGTTGCTTCAACTCTCATGCAAACACAGAGACGTAATGACGTGGCTCCTCTTAGGGCCAATCCCAATCCCCCCCCTACTTTCTACCACTAGCCCTCAAAATGAAGCCACAGGCGTAGGTCCTTGTAATGTTCCCTAGGGATTGGGACACCACTTGCTACGTCACTGCGTGGTTTACGTTCGGGTACGTAAGCGACTGCGTAGTTACGTTTGCACAAACGTCACACCATATCAGGAAGCCCAGAGATGAAAGCTGTTTTAATTTCAGCTGTAGCGCTGTTAATATGCCACTTTATTAAGTTTTAATATTTTTTCAGGCGTAAAAGTAACTGTTAAGATCCCCAACCTGGGCTCAGTTTATCCAAATAACGCCTGGTAAGAAATTTGATCCGATGTCTTCGGGATGAGAAGAGCCGCCGGCGATTTATGGTTCTGCGTTACGTACGGCGCACGTCGCCGCGTAACCTACACCGTAGGCTCTGCGTTGGTGTAACGCGGAACCATAAATCAGCCTTTATTCTGGCGAGATCTGAAGATACAACGAGCAAGCGAGTGATTATGTACATTCACTGAGTGAATATTATGAAAGTAAAATATATATTTCTTGCTAGAAATGTAATCAAAACGCATTTTTATGCAGAAACTAACTCAAAATATTGATTTTATTCACTAAAAATGAGAAATGTTTTTTTGTTTGATTCAGTCTGCAAATGATGACGTAAAGCATTCTGGGAAATTTTTCTAGCTCTCAGTCGGCGAGTCAGCATCTGAAATCTCTAAGAAAATTTAGGGGTAGGGCTGAAAAGTAGGACTAGGGGGCGATTGGGACTGACCCCAACTCTTTGCTAGAAGAAACGCTTCCAAGGGAGCACCAACTCTTTGCTTCAACTCTCACGCAAACGCAGAGACGTAACTGACGTGGTTCCTCTTAGCACCGAGCTGTGGAAACAAACCGGTTCCAGCTGGTTCCTAGTTGAACTGTTGTGAACCAGAACCAGAACCAGCTCTGGGAGCGGTTTGGTGGATAGTTCTTCTACATAAACTAAGTTTCTATAAGTATAACACCTTTACCAATTGGACTGAAGATAAACACGAAGAGTCAGGTCAGCTGGTGGTCCGTTCAATACTGCAAAGGTTTATTGTAAGAATTCAACTGTACCAAGGTTTAAATAAAAATAAAAAATAAAAATACCAGATATATTCCTACCTGTCCCACATATGGACTCACTTGAATTTTACAAAAAATACTACTTATTTGGGATTTTGTTGTTTTAAGCGTCAAAATGTCATGTGGTGCGACCGTCCGACCAGGACTCTGGTTTTGAAAACTTATTTGAAATCACTCTAAATGTATTTAAATCAATCTTCTGACCTATCTGGCATGATTTCTGAAGTGTATTGTAGTGTATAAGATTGCAACATATTTGTATTAATATTTCCATCATAATATACAAACAAAGTTTGACTGATGACGTCCATTTTATGAAATATCATGTGGCACGACTATTAAAAAAACAACCATTTTTGTAAAATACTGAAAACTTGTCAAGATATTAAGGAAATTAATTAATTTTAATATGAATCATGGTTGCACCACATGACCTTTTTTTAAGGCTAGTGCCAATTTATCTTGACAAAAAACTCTAATTTAAAATGCTAATATGAATTTATGTGTACACAACATTCTTAATGTTTGAAACACTGCAATAGATATTCTTTTTTTTATTATTTTAAAATTGACCTGTTGAAAATCCTTATCCGTCATTGACCCATGTACAGAGGTTTTCAGTGTTAGACTTTTAGCAACAAAGATAGTAATCCTTCTACTACACCGGTTTGGTGGAAAAGGGGAACCAGAAACTGCAACGTTAATGGTGTTTTAGTTGATGGACTAAAGTGTCTCTGTGTCTTGCAGGACGCTGCAAACCGGGAGGGAAAGCTGCTCAGAGAAATCCACAACCTGACGGAGAACAACGGACAGCTCCGGAACAAGGTACCAGTCCTGCTGTTGACTAATGTGTGGTGACGGTGATCCGTGTTGGTGACGGGGGCCACGGTTACGGAATTAATTATTCTGAATTGAATAATTCAGAATTAAACTATTTTCCTTGGAGTTTACATGGAAATAGTAATTCTGAATGGAGGTTTCCATGGAAACACGTTTGATGGTCTTTCTCCAATTCCTCTCCAGGTCTGGAGGTTGGGAAGGTTCTGATTGGATAGGGGGGGGACCGGAAGTTAAACTACCGGAAGAAAAACTTTTTTTTATATTGTGCACTTCGAGAAAAAAAAGTCGAAAGGTGGAGAATAAAGTTGAAATTTTGTGAATAAAGTGGAAATTTCGAGAATAATGTCGAAATTTTGTGAAAAAAGTCGAAATTTTGAGAATAAAGTCGAAATTTCGAGAATAAAGTCGAAATTTTGAGAATAAAGTCGAAATTTTGTGAAAAAAGTCGAAATTTTGAGAATAAAGTCGAAATTTCGAGAATGTCGAAATTTTGTGAAAAAAGTCGAAATTTCGAGAATAAAGTCGAAATTTTGAGAATAAAGACGAAATTTCGAGAATAAAGTCGAAATTTCGAGAATAATGTCAACATTTCGTGAATAAAGTCGAAATTTCGAGAATAAAGTGGAAATTTTGTGAAAAAAGTCGAAATTTTGAGAATAAAGACGAAATTTCGAGAATAAAGTCGAAATTTCGAGAATAATGTCAAAATTTCGTGAATAAAGTCGAAATTTCGAGAATAAAATCGAAAGTTTTGAGAATAAAGTCGAAAATTCACCTGTCAGCTACGAGGAATTAACAATTCTTTAGCAAAAAAATAAGCATAGCTGCTTTTTCAGGAAGGATAGGTGATCTTTAAGGACTTATGGGCCACGGTTACATGATGTTTTTTAATTCGGAATTAATTATTCAGAATTAAATAATTCAGAATTAAACTATTTTCCTTCCAGTTTACATGGAAATAGTAATTCTGAATGGAGGTTTCCATGGAAACAGGTTTGATGGTCTTTCTCCAATTCCTCTCCAGGTCTGGGGGTTGGGAAGGTTCTGATTGGATAGGGGGGGGACCGGAAGTTAAACTACCGGAAGAAAAACTAACTTTTTTTTATATTGTGCACTTCGAGAAAAAAAAGTCGAAAGGTGGAGAATAAAGTGGAAATTTCGTGAATAAAGTGGAAATTTCGTGAATAAAGTCGAAATTTCGAGAATAAAGTGGAAATTTTGTGAAAAAAGTCGAAATTTTGAGAATAAAGTCGAAATTTCGAGAATAATGTCGAAATTTTGAGAATAAAGTCGAAATTTTGAGAATAAAGTCGAAATTTCGAGAATAAAGTCGAAATTTCGAGAATAAAGTCGAAATTTCGAGAATAAAGTCAAAATTTCAGCTGTCAGCTACGAGGAATTAACAATTCTTTAGCAAAAAAATAAGCATAGCTGCTTTTTCAGGAAGGATAGGTGATCTTTCAGGACTTATGGGCCAAGAAAAACAAACTTAGCCGCTACAACTTTGAAAAGCTCAAAATTTTGATGTTTCCTGTTTCCATCTGTTCTTTTAATGATTTCTATTTATTAGATAAATGGTCTCTGCTCTTGACCAGCGTTTACTGCTGCTGCATCTTGAAACTTTGTTAGGAAAACCAGCCCAGCGCGAGATATAATATATGGAAACAGACGGGAGAGGGAACGAGCAGAAAGAAAGACCGGAATTAATTTAAAGCAGAATGATTTTTTTTCATTTATTTTTTTAAATGTATTTATTTTCTTTTTTATTAATTTTATTTTGTTTTTCTTTTTCTTTTTTCCTTTTATTTTCTTTTAATTTAAGTTAATTTATCTTTTTTTTCTTTATCTTTTATTTTATTTAAAACTTTTTTTTTTGGTTTTGTTATGTTTTTTTTCTTTTTTTTCTTTTCTTTTATTTCTTTTTTTTAATTTTAATTTATTTATTTTTCTTTTTTTGAATGAGTGTATACATGATCGCGGAAATATTCTATTCAGATTTAAAACCTGAATAAACCAGCCATTTACTTAATTCAGAATGGCCATTTTCATTGGGAATCAGGTGTTTACATGGTCATTTTTACTCATTTTAAATGGGCTTTAACTGTAATTCTGAATTAAAGAGGAACTAAACTTCCCCCCAGGCCGAGGAGCTGGAGATCCGGTCCAAGTCCCAGCAGCAGCAGATCTTTGAGCTGAAACAGGAAGTGACCAACAGCACGGCCGAGCTGAAGATGCGTCTGGCGCAGGCGGAAGGTACGAGTCAAACGGAGGATCCAGGTAAACCCCCCCCAACCCTCCAGGGCCGTGACCAGCTTTTTCTCGGCCCTGTGTCCGACAGATCGTCTGGAGTCGGAGAAGAGAAGGTCCAAACAAGCCCTGGAGGACGTGGACGGTCTCCGGCAGAAGGAGGTACCGCGTCCCCACGCTGACGCCTAAACGCCTGCTAGACACAGAACAGGGGTCGATGTTTTAGAGCCATGTTGGACCAAAAACACAAAAAACTAATACGTCTGGAGCCGCAAACAATGAGAAGTCTTGTATCAGCTTTAGAATGAAGAAACACATGCTGCATGTTTCTATATTAGTTAGAACTGGGTCCTCGGCTGCAACTGTAGCTGCTAATGTCTTTCCACATTACTCTGTTTTTAATCAGACAACTTCTCGCTACAGAGCAAACATTCAGGCAACGAGTGCAAATGATTCGCTCCAAGAAACCTTGAATCCTCTTTTTCTCCTCAGTTATTTTTCTCTATTTCCCCTTTGGCCAGTTTGTTTCCAACAACCACCTGCCTGGCGGCCCCTGCTGGTGGAAACGTGTGGCTACGACGCAAAACTTATTTTTTCATTATGCACTTCGAGAAAATAGTGGAAATGTCGAGAAAAAAGCTGAAATGTCGAGAAAAAAGTGGAAATATCGAGAATAATGTTGATATATAATTTCGAGAAAAAAGTCGAAATATTGGGAAAAAGGTCAAAATTTTGTAAATAAAGTTGAAATGTTGAGAAATAAGTTGAAATGTTGAGAAAAAAGTCGAAATGTCGAGAGAAAAAAGGCAAAATTTAGACTTTATTCTTTAAAAATCTTTAAATTGTTTTCTCAACATTTCAACTTTTTTCGTTTGGACTTTTTTCAAAAAATTGTACTTCAACATTAATCTTGACATTTTGACTTTTTTCTCGAAGTGCATAATGAAAACAAAATCTTCCTCCTCTAAAATATTATTTTTATTTTTCTCCTGCCTGGCCCTGATTCTCCGTAGATTCGCGTAACAAAAAGAGTCATGTGAAAAACATTAGCAGCTACCCAGTTCTAACTGATATAGAAAAATGCAGCATGTGTTTCTTCATTCTAATTCTGATACAAGACTTTTCATTTTTTGCGGCTCCAGACATATTTGTTTTTTGTGTTTTTGGTCCAACACGGCTCTTTCCTGCGCTAGCCGCCGGAGTGTAACCTCCTCCCGTGTGCTGCAGGTGGAGCACCTGAACCGGCACCTGCAGGAGAGCGAGCGGGTTCTGCAGGAGCGGATCTTCAAGCTGGAGGGGCAGCGGCTGCAGCTGGAGGAGGTCGGGGGTCCGAGTCTGTTCGTGTGAAGGTTTTACCCCCGACCGTCGGGGAGTGAAGGTTTCACCCCCCGACCGTCGGGGAGTGAATGTTTCACCCCCGACCGTCGGGGGGTGAATGTTCACCCCCCGACCGTCGGGGAGTGAAGGTTTCACCCCCGACCGTCGGGGGAACCGGGAGGTTCAGTGTTTCACGTCCTCTTCTGTCCGTCGTAGGAGCTGAGCAGGACCAAAGCGGCCGCCGTGACGGAGAGGGCCGAGGCCGAGGAGGAGCTGGGGAGGGTCCGAGCTCAGGCTCGTCTGCAGGAGGTAAGACGACGGTAGAGGAAGTAACAATGCTGTTTTAGTGTTTAACAGCAGCTGAACGCGGCAATAATGTCGGTAAGAGTTCGGTCCAGACATTGGTCTCCATCGGTAAGGGTTCGCTCCATTGACCTCCCTCGGTAAGGGTTCCGTCCGTCGGTCTGTGTCGGTAAGGTTTCAATGGAAACATTGACATCCATCGGTAAGGGTTCGGTCCGGACGTCTGTCTCCGTCGGTAAGGGTTCGTTGGAGACATTGACCTCCTTCGGTATGGGTTCGGTCCAGACATTGGTCTCCCTCTGTAAGGGGTCGTTGGAGACATTGGGCTCCATCAATGGAGACGTTGACATCCATCGGTAAGGGTTCGGTCCAGACGTTCCATCGGTCTCCGTCAGTAAAGGTTCATTGGAGACTGTTTTGGGAGAAATCTCACTTAGGTTCTAGAGGGGTCGGCTGTGCAAAAATGAATCAGATACACACTCGCTTTTGCTATAAGATATGAATACATTTATTAGCAAAAAAGCAAGCATTTACATAGAAGACATCCACAAGACTACCAGTTTGCTAGGATAATTTGCCAAGTTATCCCCCGCAAATAGCAGAACACACAAAACTACCCGTTTGCTAGGATAACGGGTCAAGTTATCCCCCGCAAATGGCAGAGCAACATACAATCACAAGGGGCTAGGCCTGAACTCTTACCTTAACACAGAAGGACTGGGAGAGCCGGCAGTCCAGTCAGAGGCAGCCATCAACCCTGGCTGGGCGTCCTTGCACTTCGACCCACAGCAGACTCTCACCGGAACTTCCGGCTCTCTGTCTTTTATACCTTTCTCGCGGAAGGGGTTGCCCCTTCAACCCCCACCTGCCAGTTCTCACGCTAAGTCCAAGCCCTGGTTCACACGCTAAGGCTCGGTTCACACGGGACTGAGCTTGTGAACAAGCAGTTACAATAATACTAAACAGCAGGTGCAGACTGTGTTTTGGGAATTCAGGACATCTTCAGGACACAAAACATATTTTTTCTCCCTTCAGAGACGTTGGGCTCCGTCGGAAAGGGTTCGGTCCTTCCGTAATGGTTCGGTCCGTTCATCTCCATCTGTAAGGGTTCAGTCCGTTGACTCCATCGGTAAGGGTTCGGTCAAAGATCTTCTATACACAAGATAGCGCATTGCCGTTACTGGCAATGGTTTGAAATGGTATCCACTTCCTGTCTCCTAAGTGGGCGTGGTCGCCCCTCTCCCTACATCGTTTTGGAACATATGACACTAGATACAGTACCACTTTCTTCCAAAAAAGGCTTAAATAATAAAAATAACAGTATTATTAAGCAAAGAAGCAAGTTTTATATTAGTTTTAAACTTCATTTTATCCGATGGGAAAACGATGAGAGACAAATCTGGCGAGAGTGTGTTGCTCAGACAGAGACAGGTCTCAAACAAAGTTCATTTTCTCCTAATCTGTCGGTCTGAAAATGTCCATTTTGGTGTCAGAATGTTCAGAAGGTTTGTGGCTTTTGAAAAATGGGTCCCATATTTACTTAGGTTACTATGGGGCGAAGGAATTGGTAATAATCTGTGCTCACGTTCACTTTTCCCATAGGACTCAATAGACTCAGGACCTACTTCCTGTCTCCTAAAGGGGCGGGGCTAGGGGAGGGGGCGTGGCAGTCACGTGACACAGATACAGGAAACACAACCGGAGTGGGCTGTCTCGGTTTATAGAACGTCTCTGGTTCGGCTGGAAAGTCGGTCTCCCTCGTTAAGGTTTCAATGGAGACGTTGACATCCGTCAGTAACGGTTCGGTCTGTCGGTCTCCGTCGGTAAGGGTTCGGTCCAGACTTTGGTCTCCCTCAGTAAGGGTTCGGTCCATTGGTAAGGGTTCATTGGAGATGTTGACTTCCACCGGTAAGGGTTCAGTCCGTTGACTCCTTCGGTAAGGGTTCGTTGGAGACGTTGGTCTCCATCGGTAAAGGTTCGGTCCAGACGTTGGTCTTCGTTAATAAGGGTTGGCTCCGTTGACCTCCCTCGGTAAGAGTTCGTTGGAGACGTTGACGTCCCTCGGTAAGGGTTTGGTTCTCCGGTAACACCCCGCCCCTCTGGGCAGAAGGAGCAGCTGTCCAGTTCTCCGGTAACGGCCCGGTTCTCCCGGTTCTGCAGCAGGAGCAGCAGGCGGCGGCGGAGGAGAAGCTGCGGTCGCAGCGCTGCAGGTTCCAGGAGCTGCAGCTGCAGAACAACCAGCAGAAGCAGAACATCAACGACCTGCAGGCCCGGATCAGCCGGCAGAACAACGAGACGGACGCACTCCGTAGGAGACATGAGGAGCTGCAGCAGGTCAGAACCAGAACACGAACCTCAGAACCACAACCAGAACCTCAAAACCAGAACCAGAACCTCAAAACCAGAACCAGAACCTCAGAACCAGAACCACAACCAGAACCACAACCACAGACCGGTCCTGTCCGGCCTAGTGTTTCCACCTTTCAGAAATAGAAATAAGGGACGTCCCGATTTATTCTATATGTAAAAACAAAACGCTTTGATTTAAAGTTGAAAGTGCTTTAATAGCATTGAACTAGCATGACTGTACAGACAGACAACCATGTAGCAACTGAACTAGATGTATAATATACATACAGGTGAAGGTGGGATCATTAGAATATGGTGTAAAAGTAAATGTATTTCTATAATTCAACTAGAATATGGTGTAAAAGTAAATGTATTTCTATAATTCAACTAGAATATGGTGTAAAAGTAAATGTATTTCTATAATTCAACTAGAATATGGTGTAAAAGTAAATGTATTTCTATAATTCAACTAGAATATGGTGTAAAAGTAAATGTATTTCTATAATTCAACTAGAATATGGTGTAAAAGTTAATTCATTTCAATAATTCAACTAGA
The DNA here is from genome assembly GCF_033807715.1 of Cololabis saira. Lineage (NCBI taxonomy): Eukaryota > Metazoa > Chordata > Actinopteri > Beloniformes > Belonidae > Cololabis > Cololabis saira. Next base: position 2,727,911 of record NC_084605.1, on the reverse strand, counting down.
ATATGGTGTAAAAGTTAATTCATTTCAATAATTCAACTAGAATATGGTGTAAAAGTTAATTTATTTCAATAATTCAACTAGAATTTGGTGTAAAAGTTAATTTATTTCAATAATTCAACTAGAATATGGTGTAAAAGTTAATTTATTTCAATAAATCAACTAGAATATGGTGTAAAAGTTAATTTATTTTAATAATTCAACTAGAATATGGTGTAAAAGTTAATTTATTTCAATAATTCAACTAGAATATGCTGTAAAAGTTAATTTATTTCTATAATTCAACTAGAATATGGTGTAAAAGTTAATTTATTTCTATAATTCAACTAGAATATGGTGTAAAAGTGAATTTATTTCAATAATTCAACTAGAATATGGTGTAAAAGTTAACTTATTTCAATAATTCAACTAGAATATGGTGTAAAAGTTAATTTATTTCAATAATTCAACTGAAAAGATGAAACTAATATATTACATAGTCTCATTACATGAAAAGCAATATATTTTAAGCCTTTATTTGTTCTAATTTTGATGATTGAATTGTTTATTGATTTCATAAAATATCTGTGAGCCATAATAACCAAAATTATAACAAATAAAGGCTTGAAAATTCTCACTTTGCATTTAGTGGGAAATAATATATTTGTTTCACCTTTAGTTAAATTTACTACGAATGAAGTTTTGCAATATATTCTAATTGGTCTAGACCAGGCTAGTCCGGTTTAGTCCGGTCTAGTCCGGTCCGGTCTAGTCCGGTCTAGCCTGGTCTGGTCTGGTCCCTAACAGACTCTGGTCCTACAGGAACTAGCAGGGAAGGATCAGGAGCAGCTAGCGGCCGTTAGCCGCGCTAAGCTGGAGCTGCAGGAGCAGCTAGCGCAGCTACAAGCTGAGACGGCGGCGCAGGCAGTTCTGAGGTCGAAGGTCAGCGCGCTGGAGAGAGAACTCAGAGGTATCGGGTTACACTTTTTACTCAACCTTTCGACTTTTTTCTTCTTCTCTTCCAACTCTCGGTGAAGGCGGACGCTTTTCTGCTCCTCTCCCTCCCTATCTGCTAGGGGTGGGCGGTACACCGGTGTCATAGTCATCACCGGTGTGAGACTGCGCCACGACATGGATTTTTCAATACCGTCAATACCGTAATAAATCAATTATAAAATAATAGGCCTAAATAAGGCATTAAAAACGTCTGTGATATGCAAGGTTTGCTGCCGTGTTGTGACAGCAAGAGGTGGAAACACAAGCAACCTGTTTCATCACTTAAAAAACACGCACGCCCGTGAATATGAAGAGGCAACCCGGGCCAAAATGAGCGCAACTGGGACCAGCAGCTGGTCCCGCTGGTGCTGCTGGAGCAGCGGTCCCAAGACTACACAGCTTTCACTGCAGGCATCGTTTATGCTGCTACACCTTACGACAAGAGTAGTAAGAAATGACAGGGCTTAAAGTATTCCGGCACCGTGCTGGATCTCCGGCGTACAGAGTTTTTTTTCTCGGCGTGCGAGTTTGAGTGCTTTAAAAAAAAAAAAAAAAAAAGGTTTGAGAGAGAAAAAAAAAGGTTGAGTCAACCGAGTTCGTCTACCAATGGAATGAGAGGAAAGCAGCTCTGGCTCAACCAAACAAACACTAGCCAATCAGAAGTAGAGCTGGGCGGGTCTTTGACGGCAGCGGAGCAGAGCGCTGTTTCAACCTGCTGGAAGAATCACCGACTTCAAGATGGAGAAAAAATTAATGAATGTCGGTTTAAAAGAATCTTTTTGCCCAGAAGAAAAAAAGAGTGACAAAAAAATACCCATAACCATGTTCTTCTCTCGAAAAAACACACCTGTACCGCGGGCTTTAGAAGAAAAAGACGCCCCAGCGCGAGTCGAGATGCAGCGGCTCAGAAGAGCAGGGAAATACGTGCGAGGCGGTGTTGATCTCCGCAATTTGAAGCTTTGTATAATAATTATAAAAAAAAAAAAAGGGTTGCTACTATGTGAATATCACTTATCACGGGTTCTTTTTGGAACGTAACCCTTTCGAAAAACAAGGGATTACTGTATATGAATACTCATGGCATAAACCTGTCAAGTTTTGGATTTAAAATTAAGGGAAATTTTCCACCACCCGCTGTCCAACCAGCCCAACCGAGGTCCAGTATTACATTTTAAGACAGGTTTACAAAATATTTAAAATATAATATAAATTAATATAATATAATATAATATATTATATATATATATATATATATATATATATATATATATATATATATATATATATATATATATATGTAAGATCTTTAGGTTTTTTGCCAAATAAATATGTTGAGAATGCATAATACTCTCCCATGTCTCTTTTTGATAAGGATACTACCATTTACTTATTATATTATAAAAAATATTAACCTTATTCACATAAAGGGACAGGACAGGCTACTCCTCTCAGAACGTACCAAAAAATACCGTGATATTATACCGTCACCGTTCAAAAGATGAAAAATACCGTGATATTAATTTTAGGTCATATCGCCCACCCCTACTATCTGCCCTGCTACTGCTTGTTTGTCTCGTCTTCAGAGTCTCTTCTTTTCACTCCTCCCAAACTCTACAATCATGGAATTGATTAACTGGTCTCTCAGCACAATTGACCACATTTTTACGACCAGAAGTCAGGGGGTAAGGGAGCCCTCTTCCCCCGACGGGATGTGTTTTGCTGGATACACAATGGACTCCTGGAAACATTGGAAACCGTTGTGTTTGGAGATCCTGTCCATCGAGGACGTTGAAGATGCTTCATAATTGGATTTATGATAGCAGGATTTCTGCTTTTTGGAGTTGGTGGATTCCTGGTCTATCGACAAACGCGTAAGTCGTCGACAGCTGTTCTGGCTCTTTCTGAGCTGCCGGACGTGGCTGAAGGATCAAGCAAGGTGATCAACACTCAGACTTTAACGTTGGGGGAGCAAAGCCGTAAGCTGGATGTGATTCTTGAACAGAATCGCAGGCTGGCGGCGTCTTTGAGCTCATTGGCAAGATGGATAAGACCTTGGAGAAGTTGGAAGCTCGGCTTGGCGGGAATTGATCACAAATTCGTCTGATTGGAGTCGCCATTGATGAACCAGAGACTGAAGGCTGACGGAAAATTTTGTATTGTATTGTATTTTTTCAATACAATTGTTGATTCTATAATCTGACCTTGACAGAGCAGCCTGGCAGGCCGCTCCAGTCACAATCTCCCTGGTGGAATAAAAACAAGATGCTCTCCCCCCACTAGCCCTCCCCTTCCAGGAACATCTGTGGACCTGGATCAGAACTTTACCGAGCCGTCTGATAACATCAAGGACATTGGCTGAGGAGCAGCTCTGGGGCAAAGTTCACAGACTCATCGCTACACACACACAATGATAAATACACCATCCTTTATAGTCAACGTCTTCCCCGCCCCCCCCCTCTTATCAACCCCCCCAACACAGTCAACAGGTCTGAGAGCAGCACCACTGGCCGCGGTGCTCACTTGGGATACTGTGCCGGGATCCCCCGCCCCTAGAACCCCCCCCCCCCCCCCCCAACACCGAATTTAGACGACCCTGATTATAAGACGACCCCCTCTTTTTCGAGACTTAAGTTTGAAAAAATACTTTTTGAACACCAAATTCAATTTTTATACAGAAAATAATGACAATACATCTGAAACAAATGATTATAACAATATATTCGAGAGAAAAAGCCTGTTATTTTGCCTCATTGAAATCATTATCTTCAAGTTTGCATCATAACTTCTCCTCAGCTGCCGGTTCACCTGCCGATCTTTCTCCAGATTGTCGCTACGTTTCTCCATTTTCTGTTATCTCTTCTCTTATTTTCTTCTCTTTTCTTTCTTATACTATTTTTTATTTTTCTTCTTCGTGACAGGAGTTCCTTTGTCCTGGGGAGTTTAGTTCAGCATTTAAAGATATCTGGCTCCATCTAGTGGTGTAAATGGGTATAACGTCTAGACCCCGAATGTAAGACGACCCACTTTTTCAGTGTCATTTCAATGTAAAAAACACCGTCTTATATTTGGGCCAATACGGTATTTATACAGTGTGAAGATTACTTTTTTCCCTCCCCCATCCCAGTGTCGTCCTTTCTCAACTGATCTGATCTCACCAGTTCACCCATGTCTCTTGTTTTTATTTGCTTTGTCTGTTTGTCTTGATGGTTGTACTGGTTTCAATCTCACTGTGCTGGGACGCCAGACCAGCGACAATAAAGCTTATTCATTCATTCATTCTCCACCTTTCGACTTTTTTCTCTACATTTAGAATTTTTCCTCGACATTTCCACTTTTTTCTCGAAATTGTACTTCAACATTGATCTCGAAATGTTTCCTAGTGGGGGGCATATTTTGTGATTATTTTTTTTAATATATATATATTTATTTTCTAATTTCATTATTGGGCTCAGAAATACTTACTCTGTCCTGCAGGTCTCTCCTCCGACCACCAGGAGGCGCTGCTGGTCTGGGGGGTTTAGGGGGACCTGGATCTGGTCTGATTCTCCGTCTCTCCCCTGCAGGTCTCTCCTCTGACCACCAGGAGGCGCTGCTGGACCAGCAGAGCCAGAGAAAGTCTCTGCAGGAGAAGCTGCGGCTGAAAGAGCTGGAGATCCAGAGGATGAAGGAGGACCAGAACCAGAGGGGGGCCCTGCTGCAGGGGGCCGTGCTGGCCTACGTCCAGGGGGGGCCCCTAGGGGCCCACGGGCCCCCCTAGACCTGAACCAGGCCCTGCTGGGGCCCCCCTAGATCTGAACCAGAACCAGAGGGGGGCCCTGCTGCAGGGGGCCGTGCTGGCCTACGTCCAGGGGGGGCCCCTAGGGGCCCACGGGCCCCCCTAGACCTGAACCAGGCCCTGCTGGCCCCCCCAGACCTGAAACAAGACCTGAACCAGAACCAGAGGGGGCCCTGCTGCAGGGGGCCGTGCTGGCCTACGTCCAGGGGGGGCCCCTGGGGGCCCACGGGCCCCCCCAGACCTGAACCAGGACCTGAACCAGGACCAACTCCGGGTCCAGAACTTTTGTACGTCGTCATGGAAACGCTTGACTGCTTTTATAAAAAATAAAATAAAGTTGTGACGGATCAAAAACCGCCGGGTTTTTCTTGTCTCTTCCAGAAGTTACATGTGTTTTACTTGAGGGAACTAGAGGAACCAGAGGAAACTAGAGGGAAATTAGAGGGAACGTTAGGGAACTAGAGGGAATGATGCTGCGTTCCATTTACCTCGGAAGTCGGAAGTCGGAACTGGGAATGACGTCACAGCCGAGTTATCAGCTTTCCAGTTACAAAGTCGGAAAACAAGTTTGTAGTTCGCATATGCCACATGAAAAATGTAAATTACACTATAGCAGCATATATATGCCGAACAATACTTGTATACGACTGATTTAGTGTGACCAAAACTATAATGAAGTGCCACGGATTTTTACAGAGCTCTCTTCTACTGTTTACAACCGGGGCAGCCATCTTGGAATGTGAACTCGGGGGTGGTGAAGACTCTCCCACTTTCCCAGTAGGAAATCCCACTTCGAGGGGCGTTCCAGTTGAAGATTCCGACTGGGAACTGGGAAATCCCCACTTCCGAGGACAAATGGAACGCGGCATTAGAGTGGACTAGAGGGAACTAAAGGGAAACCAGAGGGAGGGAGGGAGGGAGGAAGGAAGGAAGGAAGGAAGGAAGGAAGGAAGGAAGGAAGGAAGGAAGGAAGGAAGGAAGGAAGGAAGGAAGGAAGGAAGGAAAGAAGGAAAGAAAGAAAGAAATATTCCTGTGTGGTGCAAAAATTATTTGTACATGTTGTTAACAATGTTTTTTAATTTATTTAATGCAGCATTTTTGTTATTTCCCACAGAGGTAGATTTATTGTTGTTTGTTCTTACAAAGGGGATTTTTTTCACATTTATTTATTTATTTTCTATACAAAAAGAGAAAAATATTTTTTGTGTGGTACTAAACAGTGTTTCTAAATACACAGAACATTTTAAATAAAGATAATATTTGTGCAAATATTGTGACATTTAATTTCAAAACCAAAAATACTGAATTAAAATGAGACAAAAAAGGATAAATCAGGTGTGAATCATCCATAGCCCTATTGGTTGAAGTCACAGGTTGTTTGACCTTTTTTTTTTTACTTTTTTCTTCTTTTCTTTTCTTTATTTCTTCTTTTTTTCTTCCGTTTTCCTTTCCCTTTTAATCTCGACATTTCCACTTTTTTCTCCACAGATTGCAGTCATTAGGAAATTCCATTGATGTTTCCTAGTGATTGATTCACACTGGATTTTAAAAGGTACAGGACTGTCTCAGAAAATTAGAATATTGTGATAAAGTTCTTTATTTTCTGTAATGCAATTAAAAAAACTAAAATGTCATCCATTCTGGATTCATTACAAATCAACTGAAATATTGCAAGCCTTTTATTATTTTAATATTGCTGATCATGGCTTACAGTTTAAGATTAAGATTCCCAGAATATTCTAATTTTTTTAGATAGGATATTTGAGTTTTCTTAAGATGTTAAAAGAAGATCTTAAGATCCAGAATGTATGACATTTTTGTTTTACAGAAAATCACAATATTCAAATTTTCTGAGACGGTCCTGTAATTTCCAGTGGGAGTTTCACTTTAACTTCTTTAACTAGACCAAGGGTCGGAAACCCAACATGTTTAAAATCCACAATGGACCAAAAACACAAAAAACAAACATGTCTGGAGCTGCAAAAAATGAAAAGTCTTGTATCATCTTAGAATGAAGAAACACATGCTGCATGTTTCTATATTAGTTAGAACTGGGGGGAGATTTATTTTTTCATTATGCACTTCGAGAAAAAAGTCGAAATGTCGAGAAAAAAGTCGAAATGTTGAGAAAAAAGTCAAAATTTCGTAAAAAATGGCAAAATTTCGAAAAAAAAAAAGTTGAAATTTCGAGAAAAAAAGGCAAAATTTCAAGAAAAAAGTCAAAATGTCGAGAAAAAAGTCGAAATTTCGAGAAAAAAAAAGTCGAAATGTCGAGAAAAGTCGAAATGTCGAGAAAAAAAGTCTGAATTTCGAGAACAAAGTCGAAATGTCGGGATTAATAATGAAGTAAAATCTCGAGAAAAAAGTCGAAATGTTGAGAAAAAAGTCGAAATGTCGAGAAAAAAGTCGAAATGTCGAGAAAAAAGTCAAAATTTGGTGAAAAATGTCGAGAAAAAAGTCAAAATTTCGAGAAAAAAGTCGAAATGTTGAGAAAAAAGTTGAAATGTTGAGAAAAAAAGGCAAAATTTCAAGAAAAAAGTTGAAATATTGAGAAAAAAGTCGGAATGTGGAGAAAAAAGTCAAAATTTCGAGAGTCGTAATGTCGAGAAAGAGTCAAAATGTCGAGAAAAAAGTCAAAATTTTGAGAAAAAAGTCGAGAAAAAAGTCGAAATGTCGAGAAAAAAGTCAAAATTTAAGGAAAAAGTTGAAATGTCGAAATTAAAAAGGAAAGGAATAAGGGAGAAAAAAAGGAAAAAAAAAGGTCAAACGTTTTTGAGAAAGCTCCAGGAGCCACTAGGGCGGCGCTAAAGAGCGGCGGGTTGAGACCCCTGCACTAGAGCACGTGTGCCTGCCACCACACACTCCCTGCAGGGGAGAGGAAGTAGTGGCAAAGGGCCTCCCGTTGCTGCTCTGCTTCCACTGAGGGCTTCCCTGCCCGGCCCGTCCACACACACTCCAGTTCTCCCTCCGTTCTCCACGCTCCTTCCACCAGCCCGTGTTCTGCGTCTTCACCATCCACGTAACCCGGCGGTGCGTAGGCGTCACATCTCTGCTGGAGGAGGAAGTTGTGCAGACAAAGGCATGCAGAAACCACGCTGACAACCTTGTCTGGTTCCAGGCACACAGTTGTTCTCAACACTCTGAAGCGGTTGGCCAGGATTCCAAACGCGTTTTCCACAACGTGGCGCGCTCTGGAGAGACGGTAGTTGTAGATTTTCTGGTTGTTGTAGGGCAACAAAAAAGTCAAAATGTGGAGAAAAAAGTGAAAAGGTCGAGGTGTCAAGAAAAAAGTCAAAATTTCATGAAAAAAGTCGAAATGTTGAGAAAAAAGTTGAAATGTCGAGAAAAAAGTCGAAATGTCGAGAAAAAAGTCGAAATGTCGAGAAAAAAGTCGAAATGTTGAGAAAAAAGTCAAAATTTCGTGAAAAATGTCAAAATTTCGAGAAAAAAGTCAAAATTTCATGAAAAAAGTCGAAATGTCGAGAAAAAAGTCAAAATTTCGTGAAAAATGTCAAAATTTCAAGAAAAAAAAGGCAAAATTTTGTGAAAAATGTCAAAATTTCAAGAAAGAAAAGGCAAAATTTTGTGAAAAATGTCAAAATTTCAAGAAAAAAGTCGAAATTTCGAGAAAGAAGTCGCCACTAGGGCGGCGCTAAAGAGCCGCGGGTTGAGACCCCTGCACTAGAGCACGCCTGCCTGCCACCACACCCTCCCTGCAGGGGAGAGGAAGTAGTGGCAAAGGGCCTCCCGTTGCTGCTCTGCTTCCACTGAGGGCTTCCCTGCCCGGCCCGTCCACACACACTCCAGTTCTCCCTCCGTTCTCCACGCTCCTTCCACCAGCCCGTGTTCTGCGTCTTCACCATCCACGTAACCCGGCGGTGCGTAGGCGTCACATCTCTGCTGGAGGAGGAAGTTGTGCAGACAAAGGCATGCAGAAACCACGCTGACAACCTTGTCTGGTTCCAGGCACAGAGTTGTTCTCAACACTCTGAAGCGGTTGGCCAGGATTCCAAACGCGTTTTCCACGACGCGGCGCGCTCTGGAGAGACGGTAGTTGTAGATTTTCTGGTCGTGGTTGAGGTTTGTGAGAGGAAAGGGCTTCATGAGGTCGGGCCGGAGGGGAAAAGCCTCGTCACCGATGAGCGTGTACGGCATCACGACGTCTGTGCCGGGCAGAGGATCGTCGGGGGGAAAGTTCAGCGTTCCCGTGTCCAGAGACTCTGTCAGGTCAGGATGGAACACGCCGGGGTCAGACTCTCGTCCTGGTGTTCCTGCGCTAGCATACACAAATGTGTAATTGGCGTCCACGACGGCCGTCAGTACGATGGAAAACCTGGACCTGTGATTGTGGAACTTGCTTCCCCTCTTGGCCGGGGGCTGGAGGAAGATCCGTTTAGCGTCTACCGCCCCTAAGCAGTGAGGAAACTGCCACTTCCTCTCAAAGTCCCGGGCGATGGATTTCCACTCGGAATCAGTGGATGGCGTCTGTGGAACAAGAGCAGAATATCACAGAAATCAGTCTGATTCTTATTATATATATATATATATATATATATATATATATAATAAGAATCAGTGGAGGGCGACTGAGAAACAAGAGCAGAGAGGAACAGAAATCAGTCGGAATTCTGTTTTTTTCTTTCTTAACCTTCCTGTTGTCCTCCTGAGTCTAGGGAGGGAGGAAGGGAGGGAGGGAGGGAGGGAGGGAGGGAGGGAGGGAGGAAGGAAGGAAGGAAGGAAGGAAGGAAGGAAGGAAGGAAGGAAGGAAGGAAGGAAGGAAGGAAGGAAGGAAGGAAGGAAGGAAAAGACGGACCAGGGTCAGTTTGACTCAGGAGGAAAACGTCTCTTAAATTATTTGATTAAACTTTACACAAAGACTGAATAAATCAGTCAATCACTGACTCAGAGAATTGATTTTGTTAAAAAATTGTATTAACAGGATTTTTGAAAATGTGAAAACTAGTGATGCACCGAAATGAAAATTTGTGGCCGAAACCGAAAATAATAATAAACACTTGGTCGAATACCGAACATGGTTCTTCAGCAGTTTCTCATTTATTTTGCCAATTCTTTCACCATTGCATAAATCAAATAAATTTGATTTAGGCTTTTCAATGAAAAATATCTTTTACAAAATTACAAGGTAGAAAATATTTATTGAACATAAAAAAATGAAATTTTTTTAATTTCCCAGCATTATGTTGTTTTTGGTTGGCCAACAATTTATGTTTGTGGTGCAGCCGTTACGAGACGGAGCGGCCAGTCTATTTCCTTATTTTACAACACCGTTATTAACTGTTAGTTTTTTCCCACTTATTCCACCGAACACCCAAAGTGTTTTTTTTGCCATTTTCGACCGAACAATTTCGGTTACCGAACAATCGGTGCATCACTAGTGAAAATTGATCATTAGTTCAGTAACAGTAGTGTATATAAATTGATCATTAGTTCAGTAACAGTAGTATAATTGATCATTAGTTCAGTTACAGTAGTGTATTTACAGCCAACGTTACCTTCAGGTAATCTGCCTGCAGGACGGAGGTGAGGGCGGTGCAGGTTTCCATCACAATCCTGCTCAGGGTGGTGCTGCCCATCCCGTACCGGGAACTCAGGGAGTTGAACGATTCACCTGCAAAGTGCAGAAAGTGTTAAGGCCCAATCTCAATACTACCCCTACTTTTCTCCACTCGCCCTTCTTTTCTTCCCTAACCCCTAAAAAAGAAGGGGGAGATTTTAGGGCACTTGAGATCTAGGGCACTTGGCCCAGGTGCCTGTCCCATTTCTCCTACTCCCCCTCGTTTTCATCCCTAACCTGATCAGGAAGCTGAGAGCCAAAAGCTGTTTTAATTTCAGCTGTAGCGCTGTTAATATGGCACTTTATTAAGTTTTAATATTTTTTCAGGCGTAAAAGTAACCGTTAAGATCCCCAACCTGGGCTCAGTTTATTCAAATAACGCCTGTTAAGAAATTTGATGCGATGTTTTCGGAAATGAGAAGAGCCGCCGCCCCCGGGGAGCAGCAGCAGCTGTTACCATGGTAACAACAGGAGCTCACAGCCCGAAAACAGACGTGTCCGCCGGGTCAAGCTGCTCCGTCGTCCCGGGAGAGAAACCTGCAGCTCTGTTGAGAATCACGCCGGCTGAAATAAATCATGTAGGAAGATGTTGGTTTAATAGATGAAATCTAACAGTTGTAGCTACGCCTGTTAAGAAATTTGCTCCGAAAATTTCTGCCTGCCTCCAGAGCTGATTTATGGGTCCGCGTTAAATCGACACAGAACCTACGGCGTAGCTTACGTAGGTTGCCGTAGGTTACGTAGCCTATGCCGTAGGTTACGTAGCCTACGGCGTAACCTAACAGCCTTTACTCCGGCGTGATTCTTCGCGAACAACGGACAAAAAAGGGATTATGTACATTCACTGAGTGAATATTATGAAAGTAAAATATATATTTCTCGCTAGAAATGTAATCAAAACGCATTTTTATGCAGAAACTAACTCAAAATATTGATTTTATTCCCAAAAAAATAAGAAATGTCCGCCATGTTTTTTTTTTTATTCAGTCCGCAAATGACGACGAAAAGCATTCTGGGAAATTTTTATAACCCCTCGCTCGCCAAGTCAGCATCTGAAATCCCTCGATCCGTAGGGGCTATTCTCAGCCCCTAGCCCTCGTTATGCCCCCTCCCCCTAGGTGGAAAGAGGAATTGGGACACCACTACCTTCACGGGAACGCGCGAAGAAGAGAAGAGAAGAGAAGAGAAGAGAAGAAAGAAAGAAAGAAAGAAAGAAAGAAAGAAAGAAAGAAAGAAAGAAAGAAAGAAAGAAAGAAAGAAAGAAAGAAAGAAAGAAAGAAAGAAAGAAAGAAAGAAAGAAAGAAAGAAAGAAAGAAAGAAAGAAAGAACTTTATATAGTTTAATAAATAGTGTGAGAGAAGTGTGATTTATATTTATATATTTATAACACTCACCTGTCACCAGGAATCGTAGAGTAACAGAGAGCCGTTCTCTCGGGCCGATGGCTTTCCTCAGGTGAGTGTCCTTCTTCACGATGAGAGGAGTTACTTTCTCCAGGAGAAACCTGAACTCCTGCACAGACATCCGGAGGAGGTCCCGGAAACCTCTCATATCATCCACCTATGAACACATGAATACCATCCACCTATGAACACATGAATATCATCCACCTATGAACACATGAATATCATCTACCTATGAACACATGAATATCATCTACCTATGAACACATGAATATCATCCACCTATGAACACATGAATATCATCTACCTATGAACACATGAATATCATCCACCTATGAACACATGAATATCATCCACCTATGAACACATGAATATCATCTACCTATGAACACATGAATATCATCTACCTATGAACACATGAATATCATCTACCTATGAACACATGAATATCATCCACCTATGAACACATGAATATCATCTCCCTATGAACACATGAATATCATCCACCTATGAACACATGAATATCATCCACCTATGAACACATGAATATCATCCACCTATGAACACATGAATATCATCTACCTATGAACACATGAATATCATCCACCTATGAACACATGAATATCATCTACCTATGAACACATGAATATCATCCACCTATGAACACATGAATATCATCCACCTATGAACACATGAATATCATCCACCTATGAACACATGAATATCATCTACCTATGAACACATGAATATCATCTACCTATGAACACATGAATATCATCTACCTATGAACACATGAATATCATCTACCTATGAACACATGAATATCATCTACCTATGAACACATGAATATCATCCACCTATGAACACATGACTCATATCATCCACCTATGAACACATGAATATCATCCACCTATGAACACATGAATATCATCCACCTATGAACACATGAATATCATCCACCTATGAACACATGAATATCATCCACCTATGAACACATGAATATCATCCACCTATGAACACATGAATATCATCCACCTATGAACACATGAATATCATCCACCTATGAACACATGAATATCATCCACCTATGAACACATGAATATCATCCACCTATGAACACATGAATATCATCCACCTATGAACACATGAATATCATCTACCTATGAACACATGAATATCATCTACCTATGAACACATGAATATCATCTACCTATGAACACATGAATATCATCTACCTATGAACACATGAATATCATCTACCTATGAACACATGAATATCATCTACCTATGAACACATGAATATCATCTACCTATGAACACATGAATATCATCCACCTATGAACACATGACTCATATCATCCACCTATGAACACATGACTCATATCATCCACCTATGAACACATGACTCATATCATCCACCTATGAACACATGACTCATATCATCCACCTATGAACACATGAATATTATCTACCTATGAACACATGAATATCATCTACCTATGAACACATGAATATCATCTACCTATGAAAACATGAATATCATCTACCTATGAACACATGAATATCATCTACCTATGAACACATGAATATCATCCACCTATGAACACATGAATATCATCCACCTATGAACACATGAATATCATCCACCTATGAACACATGAATATCATCCACCTATGAACACATGAATATCATCCACCTATGAACACATGAATATCATCCACCTATGAACACATGACTCATATCATCCACCTATGAACACATGAATATCATCAACCTATGAACACATGAATATCATCCACCTATGAACACATGACTCATATCATCCACCTATGAACACATGAATATCATCTACCTATGAACACATGAATATCATCTACCTATGAACACATGAATATCATCTACCTATGAACACATGAATATCATCTACCTATGAACACATGAATATCATCTACCTATGAACACATGAATATCATCCACCTATGAACACATGACTCATATCATCCACCTATGAACACATGAATATCATCCACCTATGAACACATGACTCATATCATCCACCTATGAACACATGAATATCATCTACCTATGAACACATGAATATCATCCACCTATGAACACATGAATATCATCCACCTATGAACACATGAATATCATCTACCTATGAACACATGAATATCATCCACCTATGAACACATGAATATCATCCACCTATGAACACATGAATATCATCTACCTATGAACACATGAATATCATCTACCTATGAACACATGAATATCATACACCTATGAACACATGAATATCATCCACCTATGAACACATGAATATCATCTACCTATGAACACATGAATATCATCCACCTATGAACACATGAATATCATCCACCTATGAACACATGAATATCATCCACCTATGAACACATGACTCATATCATCCACCTATGAACACATGACTCATATCATCCACCTATGAACACATGAATATCATCCACCTATGAACACATGACTCATATCATCTACCTATGAACACATGAATATCATCTACCTATGAACACATGAATATCATCTACCTATGAACACATGAATATCATCCACCTATGAACACATGACTCATATCATCCACCTATGAACACATGACTCATATCATCCACCTATGAACACATGACTCATATCATCCACCTATGAACACATGACTCATATCATCCACCTATGAACACATGAATATCATCTACCTATGAACACATGAATATCATCTACCTATGAACACATGAATATCATCTACCTATGAACACATGAATATCATCTACCTATGAACACATGAATATCATCTACCTATGAACACATGAATATCATCCACCTATGAACACATGAATATCATCCACCTATGAACACATGAATATCATCCACCTATGAACACATGAATATCATCCACCTATGAACACATGAATATCATCCACCTATGAACACATGAATATCATCTACCTATGAACACATGAATATCATCTACCTATGAACACATGAATATCATCTACCTATGAACACATGAATATCATCTACCTATGAACACATGAATATCATCCACCTATGAACACATGAATATCATCCACCTATGAACACATGAATATCATCTACCTATGAACACATGAATATCATCCACCTATGAACACATGAATATCATCCACCTATGAACACATGAATATCATCCACCTATGAACACATGAATATCATCTACCTATGAACACATGAATATCATCCACCTATGAACACATGAATATCATCCACCTATGAACACATGAATATCATCCACCTATGAACACATGAATATCATCTACCTATGAACACATGAATATCATCTACCTATGAACACATGAATATCATCTACCTATGAACACATGAATATCATCTACCTATGAACACATGAATATCATCCACCTATGAACACATGACTCATATCATCCACCTATGAACACATGAATATCATCCACCTATGAACACATGAATATCATCCACCTATGAACACATGACTCATATCATCCACCTATGAACACATGAATATCATCTACCTATGAACACATGAATATCATCCACCTATGAACACATGAATATCATCTACCTATGAACACATGAATATCATCTACCTATGAACACATGAATATCATCCACCTATGAACACATGAATATCATCCACCTATGAACACATGAATATCATCTACCTATGAACACATGAATATCATCTACCTATGAACACATGAATATCATCCACCTATGAACACATGAATATCATCCACCTATGAACACATGAATATCATCTACCTATGAACACATGAATATCATCCACCTATGAACACATGAATATCATCCACCTATGAACACATGACTCATATCATCCACCTATGAACACATGAATATCATCTACCTATGAACACATGAATATCATCTACCTATGAACACATGAATATCATCTACCTATGAACACATGAATATCATCTACCTATGAACACATGAATATCATCCACCTATGAACACATGAATATCATCCACCTATGAACACATGAATATCATCCACCTATGAACACATGAATATCATCCACCTATGAACACATGAATATCATCTACCTATGAACACATGAATATCATCCACCTATGAACACATGAATATCATCTACCTATGAACACATGAATATCATCCACCTATGAACACATGAATATCATCCACCTATGAACACATGAATATCATCCACCTATGAACACATGAATATCATCCACCTATGAACACATGAATATCATCCACCTATGAACACATGAATATCATCCACCTATGAACACATGAATATCATCTACCTATGAACACATGAATATCATCTACCTATGAACACATGAATATCATCCACCTATGAACACATGAATATCATCCACCTATGAACACATGACTCATATCATCCACCTATGAACACATGAATATCATCCACCTATGAACACATGAATATCATCCACCTATGAACACATGACTCATATCATCCACCTATGAACACATGAATATCATCTACCTATGAACACATGAATATCATCCACCTATGAACACATGAATATCATCTACCTATGAACACATGAATATCATCTACCTATGAACACATGAATATCATCCACCTATGAACACATGAATATCATCCACCTATGAACACATGAATATCATCTACCTATGAACACATGAATATCATCTACCTATGAACACATGAATATCATCCACCTATGAACACATGAATATCATCCACCTATGAACACATGAATATCATCTACCTATGAACACATGAATATCATCCACCTATGAACACATGAATATCATCCACCTATGAACACATGACTCATATCATCCACCTATGAACACATGAATATCATCTACCTATGAACACATGAATATCATCTACCTATGAACACATGAATATCATCTACCTATGAACACATGAATATCATCTACCTATGAACACATGAATATCATCCACCTATGAACACATGAATATCATCCACCTATGAACACATGAATATCATCCACCTATGAACACATGAATATCATCCACCTATGAACACATGAATATCATCTACCTATGAACACATGAATATCATCCACCTATGAACACATGAATATCATCTACCTATGAACACATGAATATCATCCACCTATGAACACATGAATATCATCCACCTATGAACACATGAATATCATCCACCTATGAACACATGAATATCATCCACCTATGAACACATGAATATCATCCACCTATGAACACATGAATATCATCCACCTATGAACACATGAATATCATCTACCTATGAACACATGAATATCATCTACCTATGAACACATGAATATCATCCACCTATGAACACATGAATATCATCCACCTATGAACACATGAATATCATCTACCTATGAACACATGAATATCATCTACCTATGAACACATGAATATCATCTACCTATGAACACATGAATATCATCCACCTATGAACACATGAATATCATCCACCTATGAACACATGAATATCATCTACCTATGAACACATGACTCATATCATCCACCTATGAACACATGACTCATATCATCCACCTATGAACACATGAATATCATCCACCTATGAACACATGACTCATATCATCCACCTATGAACACATGAATATCATCCACCTATGAACACATGACTCATATCATCCACCTATGAACACATGAATATCATCTACCTATGAACACATGAATATCATCTACCTATGAACACATGAATATCATCCACCTATGAACACATGAATATCATCTACCTATGAACACATGAATATCATCCACCTATGAACACATGAATATCATCCACCTATGAACACATGACTCATATCATCCACCTATGAACACATGACTCATATCATCCACCTATGAACACATGAATATCATCTACCTATGAACACATGAATATCATCTACCTATGAACACATGAATATCATCTACCTATGAACACATGAATATCATCTACCTATGAACACATGAATATCATCTACCTATGAACACATGAATATCATCTACCTATGAACACATGAATATCATCTACCTATGAACACATGAATATCATCTACCTATGAACACATGAATATCATCCACCTATGAACACATGAATATCATCCACCTATGAACACATGAATATCATCCACCTATGAACACATGAATATCATCCACCTATGAACACATGAATATCATCCAACCTATGAACACATGAATATCATCTACCTATGAACACATGAATATCATCTACCTATGAACACATGAATATCATCCACCTATGAACACATGAATATCATCCACCTGTGAACACATGAATATCATCCACCTATGAACACATGAATATCATCTCCCTATGAACACATGAATATCATCCACCTGTGAACACATGAATATCATCCACCTATGAACACATGAATATCATCCACCTATGAACACATGAATTATCATCTACCTATGAACACATGAATATCACCCACCTATGAACACATGAATATCATCTACCTATGAACACATGAATATCATCCACCTATGAACACATGAATATCATCTACCTATGAACACATGAATTATCATCTACCTATGAACACATGACTCATATCATCTACCTATGAACACATGAATATCATCTACCTATGAACACATGAATATCATCCACCTATGAACACATGAATATCATCCACCTATGAACACATGAATATCATCCACCTATGAACACATGAATATCATCTACCTATGAACACATGAATATCATCTACCTATGAACACTATGAATATCATCCACCTATGAACACATGAATATCATCTACCTATGAACACATGAATATCATCCACCTATGAACACATGACTCATATCATCCACCTATGAACACATGAATATCATCCACCTATGAACACATGAATATCATCCACCTATGAACACATGACTCATATCATCCACCTATGAACACATGAATATCATCCACCTATGAACACATGACTCATATCATCCACCTATGAACACATGAATATCATCTACCTATGAACACATGAATATCATCTACCTATGAACACATGAATATCATCTACCTATGAACACATGAATATCATCCACCTATGAACACATGAATATCATCTACCTATGAACACATGAATATCATCCACCTATGAACACATGAATATCATCCACCTATGAACACATGACTCATATCATCCACCTATGAACACATGACTATATCATCCACCTATGAACACATGAATATCATCTACCTATGAACACATGAATATCATCTACCTATGAACACATGAATATCATCTACCTATGAACACATGAATATCATCTACCTATGAACACATGAATATCATCCACCTATGAACACATGAATATCATCTACCTATGAACACATGAATATCATCTACCTATGAACACATGAATATCATCCACCTATGAACACATGAATATCATCCACCTATGAACACATGAATATCATCTACCTATGAACACATGAATATCATCCACCTATGAACACATGAATATCATCCACCTATGAACACATGAATATCATCCACCTATGAACCACATGAATATCATCCACCTATGAACACATGAATATCATCTACCTATGAACACATGAATATCATCCACCTATGAACACATGAATATCATCCACCTGTGAACACATGAATATCATCCACCTATGAACACATGAATATCATCTCCCTATGAACACATGAATATCATCCACCTGTGAACACATGAATATCATCCACCTATGAACACATGAATATCATCCACCTATGAACACATGAAAATCATCTACCTATGAACACATGATATCACCCACCTATGAACACATGAATATCATCTACCTATGAACACATGAATATCATCCACCTATGAACACATGAATATCATCTACCTATGAACACATGACTCATATCATCTACCTATGAACACATGAATATCATCTACCTATGAACACATGAATATCATCTACCTATGAACACATGAATATCATCTACCTATGAACACATGAATATCATCCACCTATGAACACATGAATATCATCTCCCTATGAACACATGAATATCATCCACCTGTGAACAACATGAATATCATCCACCTATGAACACATGAATATCATCCACCTATGAACACATGAATATCATCCACCTAATGAACACATGAATATCATCTACCTATGAACACATGAATATCATCTACCTATGAACACATGAATATCATCCACCTATGAACACATGAATATCATCCACCTATGAACACATGAATATCATCTACCTATGAACACATGAATATCATCTACCTATGAACACATGAATATCATCTACCTATGAACACATGAATATCATCCACCTATGAACACATGAATATCATCCACCTATGAACACATGAATATCATCTACCTATGAACCACATGACTCATATCATCCACCTATGAACACATGACTCATATCATCCACCTATGAACACATGAATATCATCCACCTATGAACACATGACTCATATCATCCACCTATGAACACATGAATATCATCCACCTATGAACACATGACTCATATCATCCACCTATGAACACATGAATATCATCTACCTATGAACACATGAATATCATCTACCTATGAACACATGAATATCATCCACCTATGAACACATGAATATCATCTACCTATGAACACATGAATATCATCCACCTATGAACACATGAATATCATCCACCTATGAACACATGACTCATATCATCCACCTATGAACACATGACTCATATCATCCACCTATGAACACATGAATATCATCTACCTATGAACTCATGAATGATCATCTACCTATGAACACATGAATATCATCTACCTATGAACACATGAATATCATCTACCTATGAACACATGAATATCATCTACCTATGAACACATGAATATCATCTACCTATGAACACATGAATATCATCCACCTATGAACACATGAATATCATCCACCTATGAACACATGAATATCATCCACCTATGAACACATGAATATCATCCACCTATGAACACATGAATATCATCCACCTATGAAACACATGAATATCATCTACCTATGAACACATGAATATCATCCACCTATGAACACATGAATATCATCCACCTGTGAACACATGAATATCATCCACCTATGAACACATGAATATCATCTCCCTATGAACACATGAATATCATCTCCCTATGAACACATGAATATCATCCACCTGTGAACACATGAATATCATCCACCTATGAACACATGAATATCATCCACCTATGAACACATGAATATCATCTACCTATGAACACATGAATATCACCCACCTATGAACACATGAATATCATCTACCTATGAACACATGAATATCATCCACCTATGAACACATGAATATCATCTACCTATGAACACATGACTCATATCATCTACCTATGAACACATGAATATCATCTACCTATGAACACATGAATATCATCTACCTATGAACACATGAATATCATCTACCTATGAACACATGAATATCATCTACCTATGAACACATGACTCATATCATCTACCTATGAACACATGAATATCATCTACCTATGAACACATGAATATCATCTACCTATGAACACATGACATCCCACATTAATACTAGTAACTACAAAATCTCACTCTCAGATCCACCATGTTTGTTACACAAAAACCTCAACAACGGAAATCTTTCTTTCTTTCTTTCTTTCTTTCTTTCTTTCTTTCTTTCTTTCTTCTTTCTTTCTTTCTTTCTTTCTTTCTTTCTTTCTTTCTTTCTTTCTCTTTTCCTTCCTTCCTCCTGCTCTCTCCTTCCTTTTTCCCTTCCTTCCTCCTTTCCTTGTTTTCTTCCTTCCCTCCCTCCTTCCCTCCCTCCTTCCCTTCCTTCCTTCTTTCCTTCCTTCCTTCCTTCCTTCCTTCCTTCCTTCCCTTCCTTCCTTCCTTCCTTCCTTCCTTCCTTCCTTCTTCCTTCCTTCCTTCCTTCCTTTCCTTCCTTCCTTCCTTCCTTCCTTCCTTCCTTCCTTCCTTCCATAAATCAGTTTTACACAAAAACGTCATCAAGGAATTTATGGTTTTTACCGTGAGATACAAATTCTCACCGTGGGGAATTTTTTTGGCGGTTTATCGTGAACGGTAAAATATCACCCATTCCTAATTAATACACCCATCATAATGGGCATAATTGTATGATGTTATTGGTCATTTAAGAGTCTGAAACTGGTTTGTGCTGAGAATAAGAATACCGCATATTGCAAGCCTTTTATTATTTTAATATTGCTGATCATGGTTTACAGTTTAAGATTAAGATTCCCTTTTTTTACAGAGATGGACACTTTTTCGCACATATGTTCAATATATGAAATAAATTGCAGTTGCATTTGAATGCAAAAGATGTGTCTGTGTTGGGGTCGGGGGGGGGGGGGGGGGGGGGGGGGGGGGGTGGATCGGAATTCTGTTACTACAAAAGGGCCTGGCAAAAAAAGTTTGGGAACCAGTGGTCTAAAGGTTGATTTATGGTTTTGACTTTTTTCTCAACATTTTTATCAACATTTCGACTTTTTTCTTAAAATTTCAACTTTTTTCTCGACATTTCAACTTTTTTCTCGACATTTCAACTTTTTTCTCTCAACATTTTGCATTTTTTTCTCCACATTTCTACTTTTTTCTCGAAATTTTGACTTTTTTCTCGAAATTTTGACTTTTTTCTCGAAATTTCTACTAATAATATAATGTCATGTTGAAAATCTACAATTACACCGACGCAGAGCCTACGGCGTAGGGTACGCAGAGCCTACGGCGTAAGGTACGCGGCGCCGCGTTCCGTACGGTGCGTGTCGCCGCGTACCCTACGCCGTAGGCTCTGCGTCAATTTAACGCGGAACCATAAATCAGGCTTAAAGTGCTCCATGCAGCCGTTTGTGTCAGTAAAACTTCACCTCCAGTTCTCTCTGCAGGAGTGAGAGACCGGACTGCCAGTTCCTGCTCCAAACACGACGTCGTCTTTTCTTTCTGGATGTTTCGCTGCACAGAATGGCACAGATTACCAAAGCAGCGCGTTTGTTTCTGCTGAGCATCTTCGGAGCATGGATGTACTGGTGTCTCCCACTTCTTCTTCTTCTTCCATGGGTTAGGCAGACTAGACGCATCAACGGCGTATTACTGCCCTCTACCGATCATTATTCAAGTCTCTGTCAGTCTTCTTCTTCTTCTTCTTCTTTGGGGTTTAACGGCAGCTTGCATCCAGTTAGTTGCATTGCTGCCATCTTCTGGATCTTTCAGGAACTCATATTCTCCTCATCAGACCAGTATTATTTAAAAATTTAAACAAACTCCGCCTCCCTCTTCCACTTGATCCCCCTTCCAAAATACTTCTAACTGTAACTTCTTTCACACCCACTTCTTGCAGCTCTGCCACTAGCTCAGCTCTTTCCCTGTGGTATCTCCTGCAGCAAATAAGCACATGTTGTACTGTCTCAGGTGCTTGACACTCGGAGCATAGTCCATTTTGATGTTTTCCCATGACGTGCAGCGTGCTATTAAGAGCAGTATGCCCAATCCTTAACCTGGAGAAAATGACCTCTTCCTTTCTCCTCCCTCTTCCTCGGTGTTCACTGAATCTGTCACTTTCCCCATTACTGAAAACAAATGCCTTCCTTTATTTCCTTCCTCCCACTCCTTCTGCCACTCCACGATGATTTGTTTCCACACTATGCTCTTCCCTTCACCCTTAGACAGGCTTAAGTTGGCATCCACCCTCTCCTTTTCCACTGCTCTCTTAGCCAACACGTCTGCTTCTTCATTGCCCCGAATGCCTGAGTGTGCTGGAACCCACATCAGCACCACTTCAACACCCCTCCTTCTCACCATCTGGTTTGCCATCAGTATCTCATATACCAGGTCGTTCCGCCCCTTGGACATCCCCATCCCAACACTCTTCACCGCAGACACAGAGTCACAACAAATCAGCACTCACAGTTCATCAGCTGTTCTGCCCATCTCACTGCCATTAAAATTGCATACAACTCAACAGTATGTACATTTAAAAAATCAGAAGTTCTCACATAAGAGTCAACATTCTGCCTGAGCACGGTAAAGGCTGCACCCGTAGTACCCGTCTCTTGGTTTTTAGACCCATCTGTGAAAACCAATACATGACTATTGTACCTCTCGGCTACATGACAGTGAAACTCACTGACCAATTCTGCTCCCTTATTCTGTTCTCTCATTTCCAGTAGTCTCAGGTCAGTCATTGGGACCTGAAGCTGGTCTCTGTCAGTGTATCATATCTTCCAATATAATCCAATACTGTGCAGATAATTCAACAGTTTTTTCTTCTTAGTCCAGTTATCCAGGTTGAGTAAATTACGCAGATTAAATGCAGTTTCTCCAGCTGCTCCCAGGATCTGAACAGCTTCCTCCTTTGTAGAGAGTAATTCTTGCACTGGACGAGGACGTGTAAAATCTGTACAGCTATTCCACTTCCCTTGATGACATGATAAAAAATATCCTTACATACTCAAATGTGATTGTCAAACTGCCTGATTTAAAAGTCGGTGAATTGAAATTGGGTGAAAGAAAATGTAATAACAAAATACTTGGAAATGTGTTTAAAGAAAAGCAATTCAATTCATTATTCAATGATATCAAAAAATCAACAAAAATAAAGATTCAATGATATCAAAAATGATATCAAAAAATCAACAAAAATAAAGATAACAGAAATTGAAGTAACGTTAATAAAGACATACAGCAGCTCCTTAAATGGACAATTTCACCCAAAGCAAAAGAAATTCAGTTTAAAATAATAAACCATATTTATCCTGCCGCTGAAACCCTAAGGAGAAGGTTCAGTTTTAACGTAGATCCTTGTATATTTTTGTAAAACAGAACACGAAACAATTGAACACTTATTTTTTTCTTGTTCGGTCACAAAGCTTTTTTGGCAAGATGTTTATCGCTGGTTAAATATTGGGATCAACAACTGTTTGTTTAGCAAGTTTCAGGTCATAATTTATATGGATGGTTTGCCAAAGAAGGTCCAAGATGGTGAACATAATTCTCATGATGGGAAAATATAATATACATAAAAATAAATGGAAAAACAGCAAACCCTCCATAGTCTGTTTTAAAAACGAAATAAAAACTTATATAACATCTATTAAGGTACTTTCAAAAGAAAATCAGTCTATAAATGATTTATGTGAAACCATGTTAAAGTCTCTTGCTCTTTAAGACACAATCTTGCTACGCTTAAACATTTTTGTTGAAATGTCAACCCCTGTGATTATTTTATTTTGTGATTATTTAAATTATTTTATTTATTTTCTTTTTATTTAATTTTAGAAGTTTATCTTGGAAAACATGTATAGTTACATATTCGCTTGTGTGTTGTGAATTTGTTTCAGTTGCAAACTAATGTTTCCTCAAAGGAATTTTGTAAATTTAAAATGTTGAATAAAAAAAAGAACTGACTGATCAGCTGACTTCAGCCACTTCCGGGTGTCGTCACGTGACTCCTGCGCGTCCCCGCGGCTCCTCCAGGCTCGTCCACGAGGATCCGCAAACATGGAACTTTCTTTTGCAGGGAAACGAGCTCTGGTGACCGGAGCAGGAAAAGGTAGAAATATTATAAATATATATATAAATATATCACGATCTGACTCACCTGAAACACCTGAAACACCTGAATCACGTGACTCACCTTGAGACTCGCACATGCGCGGAGTGACCGGACCGTTATTGAACACAATAAAACAAGATAAAACAGTTATTAAATTTCTTCT